>NC_072783.1:21337788-21403523 GCF_022539595.1 Amphiprion ocellaris
CTTCACTGAAAGAAAATGCCGTATTATTGTGTGGTTTGAGCCACCTTTTTTCTGCATTGTCAATTTATTGGAGCTCAATTTAAACATTCCACCCTCAAAAATTGCCTCTCTGCCATCGATAGCTGTTGTCTTAATCAACGTTTCATAGCAGCAACAGGACAGTTTTCCACTTAAAAAGCATCTTTCTGAGGAGAATTTGTTTATTTTTATTTATTTATTTTTCCTTTTGTTGAGCCAACAGTGTAAAACGGCATCTCTGATGCTCTCACCATTAAATTTTGAAGCACCAAATCCTGACATTTATCCTGTTGAATCTTCAGATTTGCTGCTCTCAAAATCTGTTGCAGCTACAGTGGAAGTAGAACGACATCCCTAAATTTTTGTTTGGCCCTGTTATCCATGAGAATACCAAAAATATGCCAAACAGCAAAACCTGCCCAGAAAAGCAAGGCACATTTCCAGCACTTGTTTTTTATAAAACAGTGTTTAAGTGTTTTTGAGTGGATTTTCCTCTCAGCAAATCACATTACAGTCAATCATAAATAAACTAAAGCAGATTTTGCTCACTGTAAGTACAGCTGACTGTATTAGTGTGAATAGAAACTCATAATTCTGATTTTTATTACCTTGGATTGTCAACATTGGAGGATTCGCTGCCTCTGTGTTGACACACTTTTCCAAGTATGATGCCAACTGGGAAAAATGGATGGCATATGAACACATTTTCTACTTTAATTACCACTATGGAGACTGAACATAGCTGTCGTCTCCGTCAGCAGCTTGTATTTATGGTAAATAACATATGCACATACAGTAATATGTGGTGCATAATCATAATACCACTGGGGTCAGAAAAATTTTCAGAATAGATGGATATTTGCGGTTGATCTGAGAATCAAAACCAGTGATGAGTAGTTAGCGTAATGTTTGCTGAGCCTGTGTGTTCCTTCATCAGCCGTGGCTAATTCAGTCTGTTTGGATTCATCATTTGGTGTCTCTGCACAGAAAAGTGGGAAACTACAAGAGGATGCAGCGGTGACAGATGGAAAGGGAATGTGTGGATCAGGATAAAACAAAGACGGAAACAGAGGCCAGGAAGAGAAGAAGGGGAGGAGAAAAAAAACACAGGGACAGAAATGAGGTTTACGTTAGTGGCTGGCCTCTGAGATGATTTTCCATATCAGCAGGCCAGAGGGAGTGGGCAAATATGATTTTCTCCTCAACTCGCCAACAGAAAACAGACAGAGAGGGTAGGGAGTCAGGTGACAGGAAAAAGGGGAATGGGGGGAAAAGAGGAAAAAAGGAAAGAGATGAGTAAATGGAAAAAGATGGGGAAATGGGGGAAGGGTGGAGATGTGATAGGGTGAGAGATTAAAGAACAGCTGTGGGAAAGTCAACAAGGAGTGTAAAGTATTTGCCCCACTGAACTTACTAATCAACAACACTACTGTTTGAAATCAGTGTGGCAAATTTGTTGTATGTCTTCTTTTAATCCAAGCAAACTTTTATGACCCAATATGCTTCATGCATTTTCAAAAACGCCTAGTGAAAGCTGTCATGTGAAAGCTGTCTGCTTTTTCTATTGCCAGTTGCAGTCTATTAGGTACGGGGAGCAGTGTGCATGTATCACTCTCTATTTGACGTGTGTGTGTCTGTATATGTTTGCGCGTGAATCTGCATTGCCAGGGGGCCTTGTGAAACCAGCCTTATACGAGCTGTGTTTTATTATGACTGGCTGAAAGGCCGCTGATCTACAGTTGTACAAGAGAGGATTTTGAGGAGAAAAAAAGAGAAAAAAAATACACAGTAAAAATATCCTGTCTGAAAGAGAGAAAATAAATGTCTAGAAGGGTCTTTTTCTCCTCTTCCAAATTTATTATGACTACAGAGAGTGAAAATATCAAGAGCAAAAGATGGAGGGATTTCTACTTTTTAAATTGTCTGGTGTGTGTGTGTGTGTGTGTGTGTTTGTCTTTTTCAGTGTGTGTGTGTTTCAATGCTTGCGTTCCAGCTGTATAAATAGACACACACACACCCTGATTTGTCTCTTAATACATGCCGCCGCTCCATCTCGCTCTTGATTTATCCCATGCCCTCCCTCTAGTGTGTGAAAGAGAGAGAGAGAGATTGGCAGACAGCTGAAGGCACTTGTGGTTGTGGTTGTTAGGGCGTCGGGACGTCGTTGAGGTGAGGGTACTGTACGTGTGTGTGTGTGTGTGTGTGTGTAACTGAAATGTGGACTGTTGTGGTTGTGGTAATTGCCTCTGATGCGACGCAGCGTTTATGGGTAACGACCCAACCCACCACCTCCCTCGCTCTCTCTCTCTCCATCCAGTGACTAATTACCTGATTCCCTGTGGATTTGTTTCCTCCTTCCCCTACAACTGTTCAGTTTGTTCCACTAAATGAGAGCATGCTGATGAGTGGAGATACATTCAAACAGAGCCAAACTGAATTGAGCCTGCTCATGCAGTTTGCTGAAACTGGTAGAGGGTGACACCGAACATTGCGCTTACTTCTGTCTAAGAGGTTGTTTTTTTTTCTAGTTCCAAGCTGTGAGATTTTATGAATGATCAAATCTTTTCAAGGGGGAAAGCCAAACCAATTGCAAGTTTAAATACAAGTAAAGAGGAAACCAGAAAAATTTTCTAGTCAGTTTCAGTTGTTACTGAAATTTCTCTCCATATTTTTTTCTCACCATAGACTGTGCATAGAGATTGAAGTCACCTGTTGTTGCACATTGTAGCAATGTGGGGTTCAGCAAAAGTGAGCAAAGATTCGTGGCTGAGGTGGGCAGTGTGGACATGTCTAGACCACTGAATGTCCTGTGATAGCTGTTTTGCATTTAATTATGCATAACTTTAAGCCTTAGTACAATTTAAATAGGTGAAACATAAAAATTCACAACTCAAAGTTGCATGAACAGTGAAATTAGCTGTAACGACCACGACTGTTTTTTTGTACCAGCCTGTTATGTTAATTTCAACTGCATTGTTGGGCATTTTAACGTGAGGGTCTAAGGCGATTAACTCACTTTAACCAGCCTCAAGCTGTTTTTTAAGGAACTGCAGTTTTTGGCATTTCTGCATTTAATTTTTTCAGCCCTGGTTGTTTCTGCTTGGTTCACACTGATCGTGTGGAAAACTTTGGTGCATCATTTGTTGGGAAGTGCAATATTGCACTTTCAGGTTGATGACATCTTTGCCACCAACATTCAAAACAGAAAGTCTAAATTTAGGTAATCTTCTTTGAAGAGATGCAGTGGGACAGTGGTGTGTCTGCACAGGAGGAAATTCAATAGTGTTTTTCAGGCATTTGTTTCAAAGAGACGGAACAGATGTATGGTTATCTTTGTCGATACCACTGTTAGTACAGCCATGTTTTACAAGGGTTATATGACTGTAAATGTATCTAGTCTAATTCTCTGCCATTCAATTCCCATAACAGTGACTATATATTGGACTCTGCCAAAACACAGGTGACAGACAGCTCAGAACTGTGATAAAGTGCTGCTCATGTTACACCTCCTATGAGAACACATTGTAAAGCTGGAATTATACTCCTGCATGTGGGCAGCTGTTGCACAGGGGTCACTCAGACATTTATGTGGTTATTTCATTTATACTAGAATATACAACATGTATGATGTTGACTCTTACAAACCCCTCTCCCACCCATAACAGAAGCAACAAGTTCATTTTTAAACTAATTTGTTACTTTTTTAGTTCAGTTTTGGCAGACACTGTGATTGAAAGTTTAGTGAGATTGGTAATTTTTTGCATTTCTTTTTTAACAAAAGAACCTTTTAAATTTTGTCATTTTTGCTGTAGTCTGTAGCAAACATGCTTGTTCCCTCAAGCCTAGAAAATCTGAACTATAGGCATCTCTGTAGCACCATAATGCTTCATTCAAAATCGTATGTTGTGACAATAAAATTGATCAAAAATTGCACCTGCTGTATTTTGGATATTTCACTTGTCCATATTGCAAATTCAAGAATATTTTGATTAATATTTCTATACACAACCATTTGACAAGGAGCAGCTGTGAAACAAATTAAAAATAAAATAATATTCACAAGAATTTGATTTATTCGGTTTAATAACATTTGTAATGTCTAGAAGATTCATGTGTGCAGGGAGCCAGTGGGAAGTCAGACAGTTCTGCAAACTATGGTTACTGTAACCCCTTTATATGCATAGGTTTGGAGAAAAGAATCTTATAAATATACTTCCAGCTTGAGAAGCAACCACAGCACACGGTGTGTGTTCTAAGTGATTCAGGCTGAAAATAGTCATTGGGTCTTGTTGTGGTGGAAAAAATACGTTTGTTCATGCAAGGCTAAGGTCAAATGAACTCTCCAAGTATGGCTTAACAATTACATTTATTAAGCATTAAATGTTTTTATTTTGTGATATATATATATATATATATATATATATATATATATATATATATATATATATATATATATATATATATATATATATATATATATATATACATATCACAAAATAAAACCATAATAAAATACATAAAATAAAAAAATATGTATATATTAGGGCTGGGGCTTTAACGCGTTAATTTTGATTAATTGATTACAGCGAAAAATAATGCGCTAAAAATACTAATCCACTTAATTGCACCCTCCTCAGTTCCCTCATTTCTGGTAACTCTGATGAACACTCCAGCCCAGTAGGTGGCGGTAATGAACCTAAAGTCTGTTTGTAGCCATGAAGAAGAAGCACAGGAAGCACTGAGTGAAGTCAGGCACTGGTGAACAGTGAAGGAAGTCGAGATTGAGCTTGTTGGACAGAAAGTTTTCTTTTAAAAATCTTCATGATGGCAGCTTGGATAAAAGCCTGGTTGTGTGCAAATTGTACAACAAAGAGTTTTCTGATCACCGTGTCATTTCAAGCCGACAGTATCATCTCAATGTAAAACATGTTGCTGTTAGCACCAGAGCTAACGTTAGCTACGAGTCATGCTAACGGCTAACGGTGTAGCCATCCCATAATAAACCACTTTTCTAGACAGTGCTTGAGTTTACAGAAAGTCTTCAAATGTTGAATAAAATCACTATAATTGCACTTAGATTTGCAGTAATCTGTGAATGTAGCAGACAGATGAAAAATGCAGATAAATAGAAATGAAACATTTTTGTGGTTTAAGTTTTTACTCCGTCGAGGCTCTGCCTCCTTGGAGGAGGAATAACCTAAACAACAAAAATATCTCTTTTAATAACTTAATTATAAACTTTTTGTTTATAAAAAAAACACAAATAAAAATTGATATTCCTATAAAAAGAACCATCAAAATTACACCATTTATCAGACCCAGAAAAGATGAAAACAGAATGAATCTCTGGATTTTCAACTTTCTGAAGCTCCTATCTATCTATCTATCTATCTATCTATCTATCTATCTATCTATCTATCTATCTATCTATCTATCTATCTATCTATCTATCTATCTATATATATATATATATATTTTTTTTTTAATTTATTTATTTATTTATTTATTTATTTATTTATTTATTTATTTATTTATTTTTCACAGCAAAAATTGCCTCTCCATGGCCTTTGTCATTCAACTATCAGTGTTGGTCATTTCTTGCCAATGCTTACTAAGACTTGGCACCCAGACAATGACAACCACCTCTGGTGAAAATTACCAGCTATGACAAACTCTCATTAGAAAACCGGGTCACAAATGTCTCCTTGAAGCTTTTTTGTGATTGTAATTTTTAGAGAAAACAATCTGACCTGCATGTCACATTTGAATAGAAAGAATAACTTACAGCTAATGTGTGAATGTAGCTCAAGAGAATTCGTTTCTCTGAGCCAGGTATCAAAATTCATTTTTCCTAGCACTACTAAGTTATATTAATATGTCTGCATTAAGTAAAACATAAACTTCAGACATATATATTAAGCATTTTGTAAAAACAGAGGTGTCTGAAACTACAGACATATAGGAAGTATTCTAGTCCATTTACATGTTTTCTTTTTTCACCTCTGAGGAAGTTTTAATACCCATCTTTTTTTCTTAGTTTAGTAGCCATAATTTGGAGCCTCTCAGCACTTCTTTGGTTGTGCTTGATCACTGGCACCTTAGTCGATACCCCCTCGCACCTCCACCAAGCCAAATTTAATCTCCCATCAGCTCTTTAACTAACCTCCAGACTCTCTCTGTGTCCCCCAGGTGCTTCCTTCATGGGCTCCTTCCTGGCCAGCAGTCTGGGGTCCCCACCCTCTCACCCTCCTCACCCCTCTGGACCTGCTGCCTCCCCCTCCTCCCCTTCCTACAGGGCTGGACCCCATTCAAGCGCTTCCCCTATCTGGTTCCCCCATTCACACGAAGGTATGACACACACACACACACACACACACACACACACACACACACACACACACACACACACACACACACACACACACACACACACACACACACACACACACACACACACACACACAGGAAACAGCCCACAGTGCTGGGGTCTCTGGTTAATCCAGGGTCTTGGTTTGGGATTAGATTGAGATGGAGCCATTAAGTGGTTTAACCAACACTGAGCTGAGGCCAAACACGTGCAGCAGTGATGCCTCAGATGATGCTACTTATAGAAACACACACAACTGTCTTCTGCCTGTGTTTGTCAGCCGCGTGTGGTTTTGTGTTTGTGGCTGTTTTCTAGTTCAGAGCTTTAGCATCATGACACAAACTGATGCACCACCAAGACCTTCCTCTCCTTTCTTGCCCTAAACCATAGAAAAACTACACAAACACACCTTGGCACCAATCTGCAATAATTCTAGATCACACTTAAGACTTCTACATTTTCTCCCTTCCTTTCATCCACTCATATTTCAGTCCCCTTCTCTATTTTAGGGGTGACTTTCCTCCCTTTGCAAACACAAACTCATGCACTGAAACTCACCCCCCATTTCCACCATCCTCTCCCTCTTCAGAGCCCCCCTCCTCCTCTGACCGCAGCCCCACCCTCAGGGCCCCTTCTGGGCTAACCGACCTCCAACGGCCCCCTTCCTGATCAGACACAGACATGCACACACACACACAAACACACACACACACACACACACACACACACACACACACACACACACACACACACACACACACACACACACACACACACACACACACACAAAACTGTGCGCATCCACATGCATCATGTCCTCTTTCGTCTGTTAACCGTTTGTGGAAGGAAGACTGAGTCTGTCTTAGTTATCTGTCCCTTTCAGGTATGAGTGTGCATGTGTTTCCACACGTGCGTGATTTTTTTTTCTTGTGACAGTGAGATGGGTCTAAAGAGATAACTCCTTAGAAGGCTTCAACAGAAAGATAGTTTCAGTCACAGGGTGGATTTCTCAACTAACTGAAAATGGTCAGAATCAGAATTTCACCGGTTTTCCACAAAATATTTGCAAGTAAACAACAACACGCAGTGATGTCGCCTTGCAAGAGTCTGTGACATCTCCAAATGTTGCTGCTGAGGAATTATATAAAGAGCAAGATTTCAGTGGATTTCAGACTAAAACTTAATTTTTGTTTGTGATCGTACAAGGTAGAGCTCGTTAACCAGCTATCCTGACTGCATTTTGACTTGTCATAGCAGGAAAGCATAGGTGTAATAATAACAATGACAGTATTCCATTCAGGTGAGCCAGTTTAAACCTTCTTTTGTTGCACATGCAAACTCATATGAATGATTTCTGGAACACTTACATTCACTTACAATTGCACACTTCTTCCAATGACAAGTCAAAAAGTCTGCTGAGAAAAAGGGATCTTATGACTAATTTTACATGCCGGTGATGCTACTGACCACTTCACCAAACAATAGCACATGTCACATTTAGTTGCCTTTAACTATAACCTTTAATTATGTAAAGCCAGAAGAAGAAAAACTAAATCTGCTGAGTTAAACTGCTATTTTTGTCCCTCCTTTAAGTTTTAATTTGTCACATCATGCTTGTGATGAATTGTACAAACACCAAAATTTAATTAAGGCAAATAATCCAAACACGCTGCCACTCTCTCATGGAGACAGCATACTTTTAGACTGTAGCCCAAGTTTATGATCTAATCACTAGACAAACTCACAAAGGTCACGTTTTTACACAGAAATCTCTCCTGATATAATTTTAAAGAGTTTTGTTTGTGTCACCGCCTCATTTGCAGCTCACTGAGCGATAAATATCACCTTTACATGTGAATTAGTGTTGCCTGGAGTGACCATCTAAGCTTAGATTCATAGAAAGAGTCAGAGGCAAGACTTCTACCTGAATACAGGAGAAAGTAGCAGCAGCAGCAGCAGCAGTGAAAACAGAGCAAGAATGTATGTGTGTGTGTGTGTGTGTGTGTGTGTGTGTGTGTGTGTGTGTGTGTGTGTGTGTGTGTGTGTGTGTGTGTGTGTGTGTGTGTGTGTGTGTGTGTGTGTGGAGGGAGAATGTGTGTGCCTATCAGACAGATTTTATGTCTGTGTGGCTCAGCTTTGATGTTCGAACACATACACGTGCGTGCACACACTCGCACGCACGAACACGCGCACACACACTACAAATGATTGTTTTTAAGAATTCAAGCCAGGGAGCTCCGGTAGGCAGTCTGCCAGCTGGCTAGGGTCCAGAGAGTGGAGCGTAGCCAGCACGGTCGGAGAGAAGAAACCTGGCCGACACGCACACACACACTGACACACACACACGGTCACAGATGAGATGTATTCACGAAGAAATGGACATATTACCTCACACACACAAACACACACAAAGCTATACCTTTCTATCTTTCTGTCTCTCTGTCCCTCTCCCACACACCTACACTGTCACTCGCCTGCTTCCATACCTGTGCTTGTTTTTGTCTATTCTCTCCTGTGCTCTTGCTCATCTCCTTACCTCCCTCTCCCCTGTCCTCTCATCTCAACCATCTCAAAGCTCTCCACTTCCCTTTCACTCCCTCCTTCATCTTCCATTCCCCCTCACACACTGTCCCCTCTCCTCTCTCCATACGCCTCACAGCAGCACCAGATTAGAGGCTTTTCATATTGACTCTTCTTCTGGTGTCTTATTTTTTCTTTCACTGTTTCGCCATTCATTCAGTCACTAACCTCCTCCCTCCTTCCCTTGTTTTATTTCTCTCCACATTTTTTGTCACCGTGTCCCTTTCCGCCGTCTTGTTTCTCACCTCCCCTTCCTCTCTCCCTCCCCAGTTTTATCACTCATCATTACCCGGGGGATTGGCCTTAGATGGCTGATAGAGCCTTTTGGCTAATTGTCGCCATTTAGATTCACTGGTTGTTAACCAGTCGGAGTAATCACGCGCACACAGCGGAGTGTACACATTCATGCATTTACATTGCAGCATGAACACGCAGAGTTCCCCCCACACACACACAGAGTTCACACATGCTGGAAGCAGTGAGGGGGTGTTGGTGGTTTTGCAGTGTGACTGTGGAATGCGTAGGATGAGTTTTTATGGAGTGCTGTTTACTTTGGCCACCACCGTTAAACTTTTAACGGCTGCCAATTAACGGGCCGGCAAGGACACTCTGTGGGGCATGAAACCAGCTGCTGGAGAGCACACGCTCACACACACACACACACACACACACACACACACACACACACACACACACACACACACACACACACACACAATCCAAGCGTTTTTTTTCTCCATAGTGTGGGGATGTGTGTTTGTGTACTTGTGTGTATGTAGGCTTGTGGTGATTTTTCTGTGTTTTTCTTCCCCCCAATAACATTCACCCCCAACCACGACGACAACCCCACACATATGCACACTCTCACTGACGCACACCCATCAACAAAATCGCGAAGACCTCCTCTATCCCACGATGCAGTTCAACGTCCTTGAAGATGAGGAACAGAGTGAAACGACCATTTACCTCCCAGTGACCTCTTGGGAGGACTGCGTGTCTCTGTGTGTGTGTGTTTTAGACACTGGGGGTTGCGATGCTTCATACTATTTGTCTTAGGTTTGGGAAAAATGTGTTTTGTAGAAGAGCAAATTCCATCTAGTTAAATGCTGCAAACACTTGGCAGTAGCTGTCGGCTGTGGTTTTTGTCACCACTTTGTCCACTGTAAATAATGTCAACTCATCTGGCATGTTTGTGCAAAAGTGCATTTATGGTGAAAGTAGCACTAAGCGGCCATATTTTTTTTCTGCGTTTTCCAAAATGGCCCCATTTCATGATAGATTGTAGAGATAAACTGTTTGTTTAGAGGGCTGCTGAATGTCAACGCTGTGCAGAAACATCAATTCTTTCTTGCTCTCCCTCCCACTGACAGGGTACCCCAGCTATTCAGGAAGTCTTGCTTCTCCTTTTCTCCCGATGAGTCCCCTGGATCACCATAGCAACAGTCTCTATGGACAGCACCGCTTCTATGAAACTCCAAAAGGTAGGTGTGAAATTGTGTGAGTGAAAAAAATTGCCTCTTATATACAGTTCTTCACAAAACTGCTTAATCAGCATCACTACAGGCATAAGAATAGCTGCCAACTCATCGTCTTTTTATTCAAGTTTACAATTTCTAATTTCTTTTCTGTTAGTTACAATCATGGAAATGCATTTTCCTGTAGTTGTTTTAATTTAGCTTAACTTTAACATCCACTTTTCAGCTAAAAGTTAAATTTCTCTAGATTTTAAAGAGAATTCAACTTTAACCATCCATTTTAAATACTCTCGTGTTCTTCTAGATCACTTCTACCTGAGAGGCCTTCCTCCCCAGCCCCCTCTGCTCTCCACCAATCACAGCCTTCCTCCGCTGTCCAGGACTGCCCCAGGCCACCCACTTGGCTCTTGCAGCCGGGAGATGGACAATGGGGGAGGGGGTGGAAAAAGTAGCAAAGACGTGGGTGAGAAAGGGGTCTCATCTGCGTCAAAGGAGAAGGAGCGATCAAGCAGCAAAGAGCGGCACCAGGAGAGCAAAGACAAACAACAGCTTCATCATCACCATCCTCATCAGGCAAACCCTGCTACCACTCCATCTGGCCACCACCACCAAGCTTACCCCCACCCTCACCATGCCCTTCTTCCTCACCTCGCACTACATGGAAGGGACGAAGACCACAGACACTCTGTGGAGCGACACAAGGAGTACAGAGACAGCGACTCGGGCAGTCAGGGAATTAAACATATGAGTGCCTGTAAACTGTCCAGTGGCTTGGGAGCAGAGACTGGCTCCGGAGGAAAGGGGGGAGCACTAAGCAGCTGCAGTGGAGGTGGGGTGGGCAGACCTCCATCTGGAGGCAACAGGCGGTGCTCCAAAGATGGACCCATTAATGGGGAGATGAGGATCAGTGAATCCTCAACTCCCTCATCTGAATGTATGAGACGAGGGGCGGCTGCAGCAACAGCAATCTTGGCACCTCCGACCCCACACTCTGTGGCCTCCTACTCCATGCCTCCACCTCCCCCTCCGCCACCTCCTCCCCATGCCTTGCACATGGGCTCCACAGTTGCCGGAGGGTGGCTACACCACACGCATCACCATCCACATCCTGAGTTTTACTGTCCTCCTGCCCCTCTTACGCTTACTCCCTCCAAAGATCCAGCATCCACACCTGGAGGGTCTGGCAGGGAGGCAAAGGTCATTGGCCCAACTTATGTGCCCTCAGTTGGGCCACTCGGGGATCTGGCAGCCCCTGACTGTCGTGGAGCAGGAGGAGGAGGTAGAAAGGCAGAGGATAAGAGTGGAGAAGGATCTTATGAAAGTCCCTCTCATCACCTCAGCCGACTTAGTAGTTGCCAGAAGAAGGACAAATCCCAGCCACACCAGCAGCAGCTGGGATACGGCAAGGCTGACAAACCTCCTGACTGGAGCCAACAGACGCATCACTTCCACAAACCTAGCTCCAATGTGAGCTCTGAGCCCGAATTGCGGTCCTGCAGCCTGGAAACATCATCATCCTTCAGAGATGTTGAGGTTGTGGAAGATGTTTACCGGCCCTCACTCCCATTAGATGCCCAGGAGACACACCCTGGTGCTGGACAGAGCACATCTAAGAACAGTCCCAATACCAGCACTTCTCCCTTCAGGGATTGTTCACTTTCAGGTCCTGATGGGAAGGCAGGATCAGGGGCAGCAGCTCAAAGGGAGGGACAAAAGGTTGCAAGGATACGGCACCAGCAGCACAGCAGCCACGGAGCAAGTGCAGAGGAGAGAGGCAGAGATGGAAGTCAGACGGCACCTTTCTGGGGGGCTCGAGGGGGCCACCAAGAGGACCAGAGAAAAAGCACCCACCATGCATCAGTTGGTAAAGGTGAAGTCAGAGGGCTTAGCAACAGAGCTCCAAGCAATGACCACAACCAGCCACATTCTCAGCTGCCTCCCCCTCTGTCCCGTTCCTCATCACATGCTACCGATGGTGAGAGCAGTGCCATGAAGAACCTAATGAACTACAGCTCCCAGCAGCCACTGCTGCTGCCACAGCGGAGCCCATTTGGTGGTCTGGGATGCCTCAAGCAGGGTGGAGAAAGATCAGAGAAGGCGGACAGAGGAGGAGCTAAAAGCAACACCTCCCAGCAAGACCTTCCCAAACAGTCGCTCCCTCCTCGCCGAGGCTCCACTAACGAGGGAGAGAAAAGTGACAGAAGTGGGAAGGAAGCTGGGGAGGCAGGAGAGGGGGAGGTACGACAGCCTCCAGTGGGCATTGCGGTTGCAGTAGCCAGGCCCCCCCATCGTTCCCCAGACAGCACCCATAGCAGACAAGGCAGGGTGCTGCCCAGCATGAAAGGTCAGACATTATTTATGCTCCTTGCACTGAAAATCTGTGTTATTTCTGTACTTTAAGCTACACCGAAGGAAAGATTCATGTTTAAACACTTAAGGATAGCTCTTGGTATTGCACAGTATTTCTTGGTCCTTTTTGGCATTCACTGGAGATTCATATTAGTGGCCAAATCAAAGAAACTTTGTAGAGCTTTGAGCATCTGCTATCCTTAGAATCACTGCAAACAATAATCAGTTTGCAAACAGCTTCTGTCTAGACTCACCATTTTGCATGTTCAAGGAGAAATTCTTTGCAAAGAAGCAGAGATAGTGATTTCCACATGGGAAGTGGTTGTCAGAGGCCTTCTAGGTATGGTAGACCATCATTGTTTATCATAAAACTAGATCAGGTACACTAAGAATTAATTGGTATACAACAAAGTTACTGTTTCTGACATGAAATCAACATCACAATATGACATTATATGTACGAGTGATACTGGGCAAATAAAAGCAACTGTCAGCATGTTTCTCCTGTTGAATTGTGTTTCAGGAGTGTCGCGCCCTGTGTACCCTCTTGGTCGTGAGGCAGAGGAGAGGAAGAGGATAACAGAAGACCAGATCAGCCTTCATCACCTGGACAGAGACAGAGAAATGATCGTCAGGTACACTTTAAGTCCTAAACACATACGAATATACACTCACACATACACAGTAGCATCTATTCATTTTTTCCTCTCATCTGATAAGCTGCAGTTCTTTTATTCTCGTGGCTTCTCTTCCAGTCTGAAGCTCTGCTTCTCTTTTTTCTCATCCCCTCACTCCATTTACTCTTCTCACCCTTTGATGTCGTATTTCAGAAACCCCTCACTTTCTCGATTCCCCTCTCTCTCTTTCTCCCGAAGATGAGATGTGGTGCATTAATGTTACAGGGCCTAATATGGTTGTCTCTGAAGTATCAGGCTCTTATTATGTAGTCATATTAAGGGAAGAAAACATATAATGAGATCTCATAGACCAGGCATGAGATGATGGCTGTTCCTGTTGCCGTCACATTTCCTTTTCTTGATGATTATAATGGTAGTAGTGGTAATGAAGATGACAAGGATGAAGATAATGATCATAATGACGGTGATGATGATGATGATGATGATGACAATAAGAGGGATAATCAAGATAATGACAAAGTTCACCCCGCCTTGTGCCGTGACAGGGAAAACAAGGATTGCGTGGAGTTCGCTAGGATCCACCCTTCTAGTAGTTGCCACGGTGACCTGACCTCTCACCTCTTGGTTCCTGGAGGAACAAGCCAGCTAGGGGCGGACCCTGCTGCACATGCTCACCCAGCTCACCACCACTGGATGCAGAGGACAGGAAGTCCCTCCCTCTGGATGGGGCATTCATACAGTGAGTAGAGTGAAGAGGGAGCACTAAAATAAACCTCTTTAAAAAATTAACCAGATCCGGATAAAAAATGATCCCACCTGACTCCTCAGAATCACCAGATTTTTTAAATGGACAATAACTTCAGTGTATTTATTGAATGCATGCAAAATTCTACCTTAATACTATGAAAATGTTCAGAGTAAGAAGCCCTTGAAGTACCTATTTGGGTCATTTTACCTGTTTTCAGCATTTTTGAACCCTCATAACTTCGTAAGTACAGGAGATAGCCACATGAAATTTTCAGGGCTGAAAAACGCATTTGAGCTCTGCAACCAAGTGGATTTTACATCCACTGCAGGAGTCACAGTCTGAAGACAAAATCTCATTTTTGCTCAGCACAATTTTCAAATAGCCAACTTTAAGCATCAATATCATGCAATATATCCTAGTTCCGAAAGCAAAACTGCACCAGTTTAATGTCTATGAGGGAGGGATAGAAACAAGCATTGGTACCTTGGATGTGTTGATTAATCATAGTGTGGAGTTAAAATTTGTAGCCTTCATTAAATATACCAAAGTTATTATACAAAAGCAATCAAGTGATTGTGAGTGATCCAATACTTCACACCTGGAGACATGGATGTACTTTTGATGCTCTCCATGTTTTTCATTTAATATGTACTTTATTGTTTGAATTTATATTGATTGAAATTCACCATTATCTTTTTAGGATAGTAAAATAAGCCTGTTAGCATTCCAGCATTCACTTACCATATGTACACCTTTATTTCAGGTCTGAGCCATGTTGGAATGAGCCCTGGCTTTCCACCAGGTCTGCCCAGCCCTTTGCAGCCGGTCTTGGGGTCACTCACTCAAGACCCGAACTCTCCACTTGTGGTTCTTCCTACAGAACCCGGGACTCATCATCACCTTGGTATGCTGAGCGTCTTCTTACAAAAACTACAGGACACACACAGCCAGCAGAGCCTACAGTCACTGCTGTGTACCCACACTTACTGCCCCCCTGCCTCCCTCCTTCTCTCCATTTGCGCCATCAAAGCTGCTGCCATTTCTCTCCCAGAGTTTTAGTATCATTGGCTAATCATAATATAATGCTCAACTAAGTCCCTCTGTCAGTGGGACCATGTTTTATAGCTTCGTTAATGGGAGCAGCTATTCCATTGCTCCCCCCTGCATGTGCCCAGCATTATGCAAACCATTTTAACTGGCATTTCATCTCTCTTGTGGTGGAGCACTGATGTGTTTGGACTGGACTTTATGCTCCGTGTGTGTGTATCTGAAGTTGTGTCCATGTCCAAAACAATATGTTATATTAAGGATTGTGTTGTTCGTCTCAGCCATTGCTAGAGTGAGAAAAGAATGTGTCTGTCTTTGTGTGTGTGGTGTGTGTGTGTGTGTGTGTGTGTGTGTGTGTGTGTGTGTGTGTGTGTGTGTGTGTGTGTGTGTGTGTGTGTGTGTGTGTGTGTGTGTGTGTGTGTGTGTGTGTGTGTGTGTATCTGTGTGTCAACGCTGCTTTGCAAACAGGCTGTGAAATTTAATTATCTCCCGCCTCCCTTGCCTCGCTCCGTGAGAGTTCCTGCAGAGAGGGGAAGTGCATCCACTGAACCCTTCCCCTGGGAAACATTAGCCCACTCAGGCTAATCTCACAGAACAAAGGTTCCCAGCGACAAGGCAGCCAAGGAGGGATGTGTGTATATGTTTGTGTGGATCTGTGTGTGTCTCAATTCATATGTGCTGAAGGTGGGGCTTTAGCAAAAATCTATGTTCCACTGCACAGAGAAAGAAACAGAAAGAGTTAAAGGAGGTGGTTGTAGGATGTGAAGCATGCATTAGGACTCTGACTGTGTGAGGCCAACATGCAGCTCATTCAGGCTGCAACTGTTAAATTTTTAGTTAAAGTGGCACAGCTCTTCTGCAATCCCACATATTCACAAAAGCAGTTCAAAAGTCCAGTGACACAGTTTCTCTTTCTGACTACCCTGGGTGGTTGTAGCCATGAAAATATTTCTGTTCTGCTTCTTTATTCAAAAAGTTTATTGAGTCATTTTGTCAATAACAACTTTGTTTATTTACACCATTTTTCTATTATCCAAATCAAACATCCTCTTTTTTTTCTCTGATTTCTCTTCTAGATGTTCTGGAGCAGTCAAGTCTGTGGCCCCCTGTGTACGGAGGCAGAGGCCCTCCTCCTCACCTGCAGCATCACCCAGTCTATTCCCGCTCTTTCCTACGACAACAGGAGCTGTACGCCCTGCAGCATCAGCATCAGCAGCAGCAGAGAGCCATGGAGCATATGCAGCGGCAGTCGTTAGGACAAGTAAGACTAATACTAGAATAATCCCAGTAACATTTAAAAAGCGGTGTAGGTCTACTATTTGTGAAATTGTGTTGTTATATTATTGTGAAATTGTGGGTAAATGAGAATCAGGAAGTGTGGAAATATTGTGAAGGTTCATCTTCCCCCTTTGAGTTGTAAGGAGTAGATTACAGCAGTACTTATCATTAACTGATGTCCTGATTTCTCAATACTAAAAGAAAAACATGCAAAATCACACTCAGCAGTATTTATTTAGAAACGAGTAGCTTCCTGTTTTCACTGGATAAAGGTTGCACTGATAAAGAGGTGTTGACATGGTGCTTTTGCACTCTCACCTTGCCAGATCATTTGGCAATCAATAGTGTGGCCAACACATACAGCAATTAATTTTTCATGGCTTTTCTGTCAGGTTTTTGAGCATTTGTGTTTATGAGTTTGCTGTCACAACTGGATGTCTAGATAAAAAAAAAAGTGCTATGGTGTTAAAGTGGTATAATGCACCAAAGTCTAAAAGTAATATTATGTATAAATGCACATTTGAGTATCAATCCCTAATTATTTTTGTCCATTTTGTCTCTCAAAGAGAAAACATGAGGAGCATGCTATCACAATAGAAGATTCTCCTCATGAATCTTCAACCTCCAGAACTCTGTCTTCTTCTTCCTCGTCTTTGTCCACCACCTCCGCCCATGCGGCCAAACCCTTCTCTCACACACCTCTTCCACCCAAGACATCCACACCGTCTCCTGGAATGTGTCCCAGTAGCCGTCAGTCACCCTGCTACCACTCACCGTCCACGCGTCCGCACCCACCAAATCCTCTGACCCCTGCGCCGAGTCCGGCTGCAGCTGCTCCACGCTCTCCAGCACTCAGTCCGGCTCCGACACACCTCTCTAAAGGGCTGGACAGAGGCAGCGACAGAGGAGAGGGACAGCCACCTCAGGACTACCCACAATCACTCGAGCCAGGTACGTGTGGAAAAGTCTACAGGCTGGTTAATAAATGCAATTTCTAAATTGAACAAATTGTACCAGAAGTTGAACTGTCAGATGACAAAAAATTTGAAGCAAGCAGGACAGAAAGCTAGAGAGATATAGCGGGAGAGATAATAAAAAAAAGAGGGGGAGAGATGCTGCCAAAATGTGGCACCAGTCTTTGAAGTGTGGTATTCTTTTGATTTTGCAGAAATTGTTTGAAGCATGGCTGATCCCTTACTCTGTGTGTCCTTGAGTGTATATGTGCACTTTTTTGTCTGCTAAAGAGGGACAGTGGGCAGGTTGGCTATTAAGGTCAGAGAAAGCATATGGGCGCTCTTTGTATGTATGTGTGTGACCTACCAGTGCACTTGCATGTGTGTCACAAGAGGAAGGTCAGTGAAATCTTCAGACAGAGGCTCCTTATCCTTCAGGGGTCCTTGAGAAGTACAGGCGGAAGGATACACATTCATCTGGCTGCATTGTCAGGGGGCGGAGGGATACCATCAATAATAAGAGAGCAGGGGTGACAGGGCTGGTGCTGCAATCACAGGAAAACGGCAGGGTGTCATCAATATCCCACATAGATCTATATACTCACACTTCTACACACTCACACAGGTTTACACACACGCTGTATAAATACACAGTGTTTTCAGCACATTGCTGTTAATGTATTATTCCAACTGTAATCACATGCTTCATTCTGTCTGCCTAAACAGGCTGGCAATGAATTTAAAACAAAAAAACAGCTACTAAGATTTTCTTTTTTTTTTGCAGATGAATACATTTCAGTGTGTGTCAGTCTGAAATCTGACATTCAGACTGGATGTCAGTTTGATGTCAGTGGACCTATTTGACCTTTGCTCTCCCTTCTTCCCACCAGACCTGCCACCTGTTTATACCTACCCTCCCATCACCATGGGTTACAAGGCCGGGCCCTCGCCTCCCGAAGCTCGACTGGCTGAGCAACCTACTGTGGTGGAAGAGCCAGCAGAGCCTGACTCCAAATCCCTCCCACACTCATGCCATGTACAGCCTCTCACTGTAGAAGAAGAAATGCGGAAAGAAGAGAATGGGAGAGACTGTGAAGTGGTGGAATCCCAGAGTGCAGCTACAGAGGAGGCGAGGAAGGAAACAAAAGGATGCTCCATCTCTGAGCCCCAGAGCAAGATTTCTGGATTGCCGCCATGCCCTTTACCAGCTCCAGTCCCAGATCCAGCTTGCCCAGCCACAGCCACAGGCAAAACCCTAAAAGTAGAGCTCTCTCTGGGTTGCCCAGGCCAGAAGGCTGGCCTGGAGGAGCCTCAGCTATCCAAAGAGCAGGAGGATGATAGGGAGCATGGAAAAGAGGACATGGAGGAGGATGAGGAAGAGAAAATGGAGCTTGAACCAACAGAATGTACTGTCTCTGTGCCTGAAGAGGAGGTGGTGGAGGATGGGCAGAAAGATGGAGAGAATGTAGAGGTGGTTGAGGATGAGGAGGAAGAGGAGAGGAGTGGGAAAAGTCCAAATGAGGACTTGGTGGAATTAATATGTAGCTCTCCTGCTTCTTCCTCGTCTGCTGACCCAATTGTCCCTCCCACGGCGAGTACAGCTGCCCAGCTCCAAGGGGCCTACATGTGGAGCCTGGAGCTCCTGATCGCTGCAGCTCTGTGTGCCACCAGAGATGCCTTGTATCCACCAGTACCTGTTGACCGGGCCCCATGCCCTTCACCCCACCATGGTATGGAGATACTTGGGGAACTAGCGGAGCTGGAGATCCAGCAGAGGAGCAGGGAGAGCAAAGCAAAAGACACTGAAGGTGAGAAAATGCTGCCAAACTTGCTCACATATCTGGCCTTGTTTCCCACTTCCAAAACCTTTGTTAATTAATAAAATGCCTCTGATATTAAAACAAAAATTCAGAAACACCACAATAATTAGGTGTATCGCTTTTTAACGCAATATTTTGTATTGCCTTCCTACAGTAAAATGGACCAAAATGCCCCTAAAAATTAGATCAAGGAAAAATAAGCCAGTTTAAATGTGTTATTGTACTTTTTTTCCTTGTCTCCACAAACACTCACACTTCCAGTGAGCAGAAACAACGACCTGGGAGATGTGTGCAATCCAGATGTGTATCATGTCACACACAAACACACACATACAGACACAAAAATTTCCCACTAACTGTCCTGCTTCCTTCCTTGGCTCTTACTCTCTGTTCTTGCCTGTAGACCATATTTTCCCCTCTGGGAAGGGTGTGTGTGTGTGTGTGTGTGTGTGTGTGTGTGTGTGTGTGTGTGTGTGTGTGTGTGTGTGTGTGCGTGCGTGCGTGCGTGCGTGCGTGCGTGTGTGTGTGTGTGTGTGTGTGTGTGGAGGGGACACAGAGATGGACAAACAAGCTAAAGCTTCAGACACAAGCCAGGACACACACACACACACACACACACACACGCACGCACGCACGCACGCACGCACGCACACACACACACACACACACACACACACACACACACACACACACACACACACACACACACACACTGCCCAATGTGTCCCCCAGGCTCTGGCGTCTTGCTTTGCTAATTAGACCCTTTCCTTTAAAACACTTCTCCTGTAAGCGCTCCTATTTTCCCCTCGTCCCTCTGAGAGAAAGTGTTTTTATTTATGCCAGCATCTGTGTGTGTGTGTGTGTGTGTGTGTGTGTGTGTGTGTGTGTGTAAGCTGTTAAGTAATCCCAGATGAATCCCTGCTCTCCTCCATCAGAGTCTATGTGTCTCTCCACCAGGCTGCCTGCTCCCTGCCTGCGCTTCCTCCCGCCTCCCCTCCTCCTCTCTCTTTGTTATTTTTTTCTCCTCCTTTTTCTTTTTTCTTTTTTTCTTTTTTATTAAACCAATGTAATCTTGTGTGTAAATCCTGCCTCTGCAAGTCTTGTTGACGGAATTAATAAGTGTAAAAATCATAAGTCGCTCAGCTCCTGTTTGTGCATGTTTGTGTGTGTGAGATACAGAATGTGTGAGTGTGCATTTGTTTACATGTTCGTGCACGTGGCTAGCATATGTAATAGGTGTGAAATCAATAAGTCCTGTCGTGGCGTGGAAAACATTCTCCAAATTGCAGCACATTTATTTAAAACCTGCTCTGGCCTCATCGCATAGAATGTTATTAATACTGCTGATGGCGTTTTTGTCATTGTGGATGCGTTCGGGAGATGAAACCGATCCCAGACAGATGCATTTATGGCGCTGCTTGATGCAGACGGATATCTCAGCTGTTCACTGGAGATCACAATTACAGATTAAGGAATCAGGAGATGCTCCCTCCCTCCCCTTGTATAAATTAGCACAATTGTTCCTGTTTACATGTAGACACGGGAGCTGCTTGTGTCATAGTTTCTTATATTTCTTCACATTTTCTGTCATCTCAATAAACTTTCTTAATCGCCTCTAATGATGACTATGCCCATATCAACTGTAATGTTTTTTAATTTTCCTCTACTGTTTTTGTTTTTCCCCTTGAAATCCCCTGTGCCGCCTCTTATTACACCCTTCACCCCCGTTCGAGACACAGTATGGTATTATTACTGTGCAAGGATGAGTGTGTATGTGTGTGGCATGCTGTGGGCGGAAGGTATCTATCGATTGTGGCCATCCTCCAGGATACTAAACTAGGCGTTGGTGATGTCAGTGGTGATGTCATCCTGTCAGTGTAATCGGAGCGTGCCATTGGCTCAGAGGTCTGACAGATGAGATGGCATTGACCTCTGCAAGCCGGGACAGGACAAAGCCACATCTCGCAGCTTTTTTCCCGCTCGCTTCGTCGCTCTCGGAGGAGTTACCTGTCGTTCTCGCATCCGTTTGTTCTTTCACTCCCATCTCTCTCCTCACAGACAAAGACTCCATCCTTCCAGCCCTCTTTGCACCCTCTCTCTCCTCTGTTTACCGCATTTCTGTGTCCATCTCTCACTCACGCACACGTTTTAATAATGTCAGATGTCAGTGAATAGGCCTTGCAGCTCCAGTGCACAGACTGTGAGCGATCCAGTAAAAGCTCTCGCCTCCTCTCCTCCTCTCCTCTCCTCGTTTTCTCCTCGAAGGGGAAATTGGATTCTGTCCATGTCCATAATGAGGAGCTGTAGGAGAATAAATAGATAGCTCAATAAACACTTTGCCTCTTATTGCTTCTCCTCCCCTTTACTCCCCATCCCTCCCTCCCTTCTTCTCACTGCGTTGCGGTCCTCCTCCTCCTCCTCCTCCTACCACCCGTCATTCTCCTTCTCTCCTGTTCTCCCTCACATACACTCATGCAGTTTGCCCATGTCTGCGTAGCTCAGCGAAAATGTTGTAGGTGCCTGCGTGTATTCAGATTGAGTGTGTTTTATTTGCATTGGTGTGTGTGTGAGTGTGTGTGTGGACTGTCTCATGAATATTCTGTTTCATCTGCTGGTGCTGTGACAATGACAGAGTTAATGACAGTGACAGATGTAGAGATCGTTCTCTCCCGCTCCCTCTCATGTGTGTGTCTGTGTGTACGATTAGGCACGAACACCAGTATACATCAAATAAACTACACAGCTAATATCATAAATATCACCACTTTTCAAGGCATCGTTTCATCGCCGCAGAAATAAATCCGTTCAGCGCACAGCATGTTTTATAACACAGTGTCAGCCGTGATGTGATGTACCAATCTAAACTGAAACAATCCGTCTCCGTGCAGGTGAGGACATGCTGACCTTTGACCTCCACAGTCTGGCTACGCTGGCGGCCGCCCGCGCCCTGGAGATGGGGGGAGGGGCTGTGGATGTGGGGGCTGGCCAGCAGTGTCCAATCAGGAAGAGGCTCAATCTGCGCCGGAAGTGCACCTGGACACCTCGCCACGAGCCGGTGAGGCTTAAACGAATGTGTATTCTGTGTTTATGTATGCGCTCATGAATCATTCATGTTCCAATGTGACTGACTGAAGTGTTGAACAATGGACACATACTTGATTTTACTAAACTTCAATAAAGCCCAGACATGATGTAGAGGGTGGGCTGTGCAACATTTATACTTTTTATAGTTTAATTCCAATAAACTGAACAAGTAAGAAATCAGTAGAAAGGGCCCATTGGTCATCATCACTGATGCAAATGATAAATAGACAAGTTTTCACACCATATATAATATTATAATGATTTCATTTGTATAACACTATTCAAAACATTAGTTATGAAGTGCTTTGCAGTGCAATCGATCACAGTAAATAAAACATAACATGGGACATTTAGACAGACATAGAAAACAAACTGACATAAGTAAAGCTAAACACTAAAATACAGCTCGGTTAAAAGCAGAGTATGACTTGTGAACATGAAAATGTACAAATAAATTCTAAGAATGTTAACACACCTATGTGTTTTAGAGAATAAGAGGCAAATTGCATTAACTTTTGGTGATAATATACAATCTTCTGCTTTTAAGTTGGTTTATAAAATAATTCTGTTCATATAGTTTATACTGGCAGGTTTGTGCTCAAGCTAAAATGCAAAAATTTGTCACTTTTTTTAATATGGAAAAGGTCATGTGTGCACTTGCTGTGTGGTGGATCAATAAGTTCCTTCTCTTCAAGGTGAGACACTACAGGCAAATACATAGTTCCTCATGCACTGGCCACACAGGTGTTTTTTTTACTACCATTTGTCTATTGAACATTTATGCCAATTATCTCATATTTAGATAGATAGTACCTCATTTGCATACATAAACATTACATTTAACAAATGTTGTAATACAAAACTGTTATTATAAGTAATCATCTCAGGTAGTGTCAAGGTGATATCTGTTAGAAAATGTTGCCCTATTCACCTGAATGTCTTCTTTAAAGCTGTCTTCAGTCAGTTCTATATATATTTGATGCTACTTGATCAATTGTACAACTTACTATATAACTACTGTTAATAAACTTTCACTTAGTAACTTTTTAAATGCAACTTGTCTGTGACAACATTGTTGCACATATTTTAGCAGGGAGTTCTGGTCTCCGAGAAATCCACCTTTAAGAGTAGAAGCTACTGGTTAACAAAAATGAGCTGCTTTAGGGGATCAAACGTCCAAGCTTTTGGTTACGGGAAAGTAATCAACAAGCTGGCCAAACACAAGCTGGCTACGTGTCCAGTGACTGTTGAACTGAAGTTTGTGTTCAGCATTTAAATTCCTGTGCTTTGTGTGTGTCCACGTGTGTCTGTGTCCATGTTTGTGCATGTGTGTGTGTGTGTGTCAGGTGTGCCCAGTGAAGGGCTCCATGGAGACGATGGGAGGGGAGGAGCTGGCCATGCGTGTCCAGCTGGCTGAGCTACAGCGCCGCTACAAAGAGAAACAGAGAGAACTGGCCAAACTACAGAGGAAACACGACCACCAGTGAGCAGAGACAACACACAAACACGCACACACACACACACACACACACACACACACACGCACACTTCTTTTTGTCTAGACTGAATTATGCTTTCCAACATTCACAATTCTGCTTTCATGCTGCATCGTCCTGATTTATCGGGACTTGCTGCCTGCTCATACTTCATGCAGTTTGACCTGTAGCCGATACAAGCTTCCTCCTGATTTCTCCTGCCGTCCTGACTGCATCTTTAATCTCTCCCTCCATCCTCCTCCTCCTTCCTCTCTCTGCAGGAAAGAGGAGATGTCTCGTAGCCCTGCTCGCCGGGGGCCCGGCCGCCCCCGCAAGCGCAAGTCCACCCCCGGCCCAGCTGCTGCAGAGAGCTCCAAAAGACTCAGGTCAGTCCTCTGATATTGCGTCAGGATAATCAGTGTGATTGGCAAGCCCAGCTCATTCATCCTGATTTCTGTTTGTGTTTTTAGTGAAAGGCACGGTTGATTTTCAAGAAGTTCTTCTTCAGCTGAATTGATTCGAATGCTCTATAGCTGATGATTTGCTTGATTGGGCACTGGAAGGAGCTGCTCACACACACACACACACACACGCACACACACGCACACATGCACACATACACAAAGCTGGTTATGTGATGGGAGCTGTGAGCTGGGTGAGATTTTTTAATGAGAGAAGGTAATGGAGATGAGGGCTTCATTAATCACCATTAATCACTTTTAATCATATTTATCACTTGTATTGATTATGTCCTGATTCCGTGTGAACCTGCAGCATACATTAATACAGCCGGACAAAGTCCTGATGTACAGTTATTACAGTGATAAATGACTCAACGCCACCCCCACCAGCTGCAACACACAACCACACATTATTTAACACCTCAGACATGCAAACTTTCATGCCGACACACATTCCTGCACCAAGCACAGCCACTCACACACGGCCATGATAAATGTGTTTTCTCATGATGCCCCACCTCTGTTAGCATGTGCACCCCTCGCCTTGATAAAATGATTAGAGAAACTCAAGGTTTGTCACGGTTACCATGATTAGAAAGTGCAAATGAAAATGACAATGAAAGCCTTTAGTCATACATGCCGTTGCACCACACACATCCACACAGAACTTGTTTAATTAGTAGAACCGGTCGCTACGTGTCTGAGCTGCATTTCTGCGGTTATTAAGAAGCGATGTATCATTTGCTTACTCTTTCATCTTCTCATGAGAGTTAGGGAGGGTGAAATAAAACAGTGAGAGTGAGAGATGAAGAGGAATAGTAACACTGCAAACGCAACTGACTATTTGTCTTGAAAACACATACACACTACATAGCCAAAAGTATGCGGACAACTGAGCATTTATATTGTTGAACAGTGTATTCCTAAACCAGCGGCATTAATATGATGCTGTAATTTCTTTGCGCAGGCTTTCCCCCGTAACGTGACTACAAGGAGTTGCTCTCAGTTAGGCACAGCATGAAGCTGAGCAATAATGGCTAGTTTATGCAGTTTGTCTGCCAAAAACATCAGAAGGCAAAACAGATAATAGTTGGCCTGAAAAGTCACACTTTTTAGAGCATTTGCTCAGTTTCACAGAAAAATGTACATCAAAAATATTAGCAGGACTAGACAATATTTTCACAAAAAGGTCTGTAAAATTGTGAGATGCTTATTTTCTTTAAGGGGGTATTATTTGGGCGTCCTTCATCATGCTAGCATCGTTCCAAACATCCAGAGCTTTGAGTTTAGCATCTGCACAGGTGTACTCAACCTGATCCATAATCTTTTTATAAACCTAACCATGTAGTGTTGGTACCTAATATTAACAAGTACTTTTGTAGCATAAACAGAAGCAGAAGTGACAGGAAAATGGTGACAGAAAACAGTGATAGAAAACAATTGTAAACAGTGACTGAAAATGCCAACTAAAAGAATAGTCCCACTCTAGACTAAAACCTTGGCCTCCTGGGTAAAAGCTCTTTCTCTTTTTATGTGTAAAGCAAAAGAAACTCACAAACCACGCTAGGTGCTCACCTGCCATCACGAGAAACTTGAGGTTTAGTGTCATATCCGAGGACACTTCAGAGAGGCCAGGGGTTGAACCAAGAACTTTGTGATTAGTGCAAAACTCACTCTACCGCCCAGGCACTGCTTTCAGTTATTAAGGTCCATCTCAATCATAAAACCAGTAATGTCAGCCTATAAAACAACATTCCCTTTAATTTTAACAAGGCCCAACAGCCCAAGTCTAAAAGTATGCCGTATTTGAATACATTGTTTATGGTGTGCATGTGCACAAAAGACGTGACATGAGGTAGGTTTCGGGGATTTGCAGCTCAGTCTGAAGTGAAAGATTAGACAGACAGACATGGTATGGATGTACAGAAATCTCTCCTCTCCTCTCCTCTCCTCTCCTCTCCTCTCCTCTCCTCTCCTCTCCTCTCCTCTCCTCTCCTCTCCTCTCCTCTCCTCTCCTCTCCTCTCCTCTCCTCTCCTCTCCTCTCCTCTCCTCTCCTCTCCTCTCCTCTCCTCTCCTCTCCTCTCCTCTCCTCTCCTCTATCAGGAGCAGAGATGCTGAGAGCCAAACCTTCTCTCTCTGGGAATATAGGATTCACCTGCCTCAGACACCAGCTGCTAACAGTGTGTGCTGGCTGCCTGTGGTGTGAGAGAGCATGAAGGCAATGAAGGAAGGACAGAGAGAGTGAGAGAAAGACAGAGAGAGAGAAAGTAAGAGAGAGAGAGAGGAAGGGAGGAGTAGTGTTCAATAGAGGTTAGTGTTTATCGATTGAGCCCTGAAGCTCCGGTCAACGGACAGACTCCCCCGAGACTGCTTCATCTCTCTCTCTGTCTCTTTCCCTTCCCCCTCAACCATTCTCCTCCTCCCTCTGTCTCTCTGTTCTCCACTCTTCTTCACACCAGATAATTCTTACCCTTTTATGTGGTGATTCAGCTGAGTTTCATATTCACACGGCCGCTGAATATTTCTGTTTGCTGTCAAACTGCGCAGACAGTCGACAGAGCCTGTCTTTTACCTCATCAAAGTTATGAGACAGAAAAGAAGTGTGGGAAAAGAGCGAGACAATGAATGAACCCAACAGAGATGGAAGTGAAACTAGAAAGAAAAGAGCAGAGTGGCAGAGTTACAGAGAATATCATCCTTTAGAGAAAAGAAGTGTGTGATCAGGTTGATTCTGTGATCTGTTTTATGTGTGATAAATTCTCATTTAAGTGCATCTCTGCTGTGTTTTTATGTTTTCCAGGGCCGGGCTGAATTTACTGGAGGAAAAAGCCAGGAATTCAATGTCCAGTCACAACTTCAACAGACTCAGCGCTGCACAGGTCAGTCCCTCTGCCATCTCTCCTGATTCATCCACACACACACACTCTGACATCCATTTCCTGCTGCCGCTGTTTTTTTTTCCTTTCCTGGATGTTTCAATTAGCAGAAAGAAATGAGTCAATAATTAGTTGTTCCGCTCCCTGTCTACAGATGAAAGCTCGCTGTAAGCACAGAGGTCGGCCTAGCACCCTGAGCTCCAGACTGGCCAGACGGGTGACCCAGCTGAAGCAGAAGGCTGCAGCTCAGCGAGGCGCACCAACAGCAGGTATGCTGCACTGCAGTGAGGAGGACGCCTCCAAGAGACACTGCAGACAAGGAGGTAAAGGTGGGGATAGAGGGAGAATATATATATATCTACATTTGTTGCCCCCTGTGTAGCATCCCATAACTGAGCTCTCCTCTTGCTGTTGATCTGTCAGACCTGCAGCAGGACCGAACTGCCAGTCAGGCAGTAAAGAGGAAAAGGGGTCGAAAGCCCAAAGCACCACTGGGCATCAACCCAAAGAGAGCTCACCACAAGGACAGCCGGGTCTCTGAGAAGCAGGAAGTGAGGGAAGAGAAGAGTGACAGCGAGAGCTCAGAGCATGGTGAGTTTCTGTACAAGTAGTCTGACTCACTGGTTGTAAACCGGGGTTCTAAGTCTGCCATTGGCTGTCTATTTCATGCAGCTCTCACATCTCCTACCGCTATCAATATGTAAATGGTTTCAAAATCCTCTTCAACAACAACAGCAACCTCAGAGCAGCAATCACACTGAAAATTTCAAGTTTTGCCAAAGACATACTAGTGTTTTTCGGTGAATTAACTATTTGAATGACTGTTCTCACCTCCCTTCCGTCAAAACAATTATCCCATCAGTGTTTTGAGTGAACACCATAAATTCATCGTGTTTCTAGCCCCACCCAAGACAATTGTGATTGGTTTGAAATATATCTAAACATTACAAAGGGTGTTTTCCTATAGCAGAACGATAAACAGGTGCAGCCAGACCATTCTGCACAGCAATGTGTCGATGCTAGAGAGTAGTCTGTCTATGCAAGGCAACTGCACAGGTTATACATAAGGTTTTTCTTAATATGGGGTCTGGTGTGTCCTCCTGCTAGTAATCCAACAAGGATTCTGTAGTTGATTGAAGTGAATGAAAATTAAAGATTAGAGCTTTGTAACACAACTACAAATCCTCTGTGTCATAAGCTAGGTAGAGTCTACAGTTCCACACGAGTCAAGCAGTGCTAATTTGGCTCATGGGTTGAAGAACATCGACCAGACATTGTGAGATTTCGTTATGAGAGTACATCTGTGTTTGTGTGTGCACATGAGGAGTTTGAGAGTGAGATATCTGCCATCATCAGGGACCTCCTCTCACTTCCCAGCTCGTCTGTCACACTGTTAAAACCGTTAACGACTTGCCACAGGCATGCAACACAGCCACCCCTGCGCTCATCAGCGTACGGTAACGTGAGCCCACTCTGGCCCCGATCAGAATGTCACACCCCCTTCCACCCCGCTCTTCTTCACCTCTCCGACCTTATGAAAACACCCTCTTTGAAGGCCTTGAGTTGAGGAGACACGACGACACCCATCGTGACTTTTAATTTTTCTATATTTTGATATGAAACTAACAAAACTTCAGGAAAAAGCTAGAGTCTGACCGAAACCTGTGGCCTCAGTGGCATGGAGAGGTAGAAGTTGAATGTTTGTGTTCATGTGTGTCACTGTTTGTGCGCCTGTGTCTGAGGCAAAGTGTTGACGAGAATGTCATGTAAGTGACAAGTGTGTCAGAGATGTGTCGACACCTGACACGACCCTCGCAGTCAGCGACACACAGCTGCCAGTAACAATCTATGTGTGTGTGTGTGTGTGTGTATGTTGGTTTGCGCACGTAACACTGCATATGTGCATGTATGTTAACATTTGCTTCCGGTTGCTGAAGTTCAGGAGCAAGCTGCCATTAAAGCAGGTTTGCTCCTCAGGAGGTAATATGTGACAAAATGTCCCACTTCACAAACTCTCGAAGAAATTTATCTTCCCTGGTATTTATGATAATGTAAGTTTAGCCACAGGCTTGTGAAATATTCTATAGATCCAACTGCATCTTGAAAGCTTGCTGTCAATACATCTCATCAAGTGAGTCTTCACTTTGAACAGTGTTTACATATAAATGACTTGTAGCGTTCTGACTGATCATTACGATGTGGTGATTTCACAGAGGAGGAAGAGGATGCCAGCTACGACAGTGAAGATGGAGTGAGTGACATCCAGATTAGCTCATCCTCTAAAGAAGCTCCTGCAAACTCTGCCGGGACTGTCTCTTTTTCATCAAAGCTCCAAACAAACCAGAAAGCCAGGAGTAAAAGACCAGGACCTCCTGGTGAGATTTTTATACGTATCTGTAACCCTCCGAACCCAAAGCTGGTTCTGGGCATTTTCTGCTCCTGGCACATTCTTATTTTTTTTACTCACTGTTGGCTCATCTTTCACTGCAATAAAGCCCTGTTCCTGTATGCAAACAGCACAACCATGGCTAGAAATAGAAAGAACTAAAAAAATATCTTCTGTGCAGCATGACACAGTTATAATTCCACAAATAATAAAAAATGAAAGTTTAATTTCTTAGATTTTTCAGTTTATGACAATTTTAGAAAGCTGGACTAAACATGTCCAGTTTTTTTATCCAATACTTTAATAATTCAACAAAAAGGTGACTCCACATACTATAGATACTTTACAACTTGCATTTTTCAGTTTCTCCCATAGTTTTCTCTTCTCGGTTCCCTGTATGCATAGCCTGCAGATTAGCTAAATTCACCAATATGTCCCTGAATTATTGGCACAGCTGTTTGTTGCGCCCGCGTCACAATAGCTTCACAGTTGGGCAAAGAAGTGCAAACATTTTTAGTTTTTACAGAATGTGTTTAGAGCAAACAGATTATTTTTGCCAATTTTTTAAAATGAGACATGTAGAATGAAGTGACTATGATGGAATATGAAGATTTTAAGCTTGCCTAATGTCATGGATGAGTAGTTAAAGGACTGTGACCTTTATAAGTCAACACGTTAGAGCTGCAGGGGTTCACCCAACTAGTTTTTGGGTGTTAACTGTTATGTTAACGCCTAAGAAAACAACACTGATTTGATGCCCTGATAGCTCAACAGTTAACATGCCTCTGGTTCAGTAATAGCCTTGGGACATTTGTGGCTTTTCATATCCGCCTCTCTCCTCTTGTTTCATGTCTGCATTCACAACATTTTGCTTTTTTCGCAATTTTAAACAAAAACTCTCATCATATCTAAGCTATTAGTATGTGCATTTTAGCTTTAATTTCCATGATGCTCCCTCTTCATCCTCAGGTGTGAGGAGTTTGCCTAGTGTGGACCAGAGGAGAGCACCCAGGAGGCCAAGTCTCACCAACACAGAGACAGGAGGTCCAGACCACCCGGTGAACAACAGAGCATCTCTTCTCAGCTGGAATGTGTCGTCAGTGGGCTGCAGCTTTGGAGAAAGCCACAGAGTTCTGACAGAGGGAAGGAGGATCAGCAGGGACGACGAGAGGAAGACCTCAACGGGGCACAGCATTCGGGGAAAGGTAAGGCATTAGACAGCGTTGCCTACATTAGACGGTGATGTAAAAACTAGTGACACAGCAATATTTTATACCTGTGACAACTTTTCTACAAAATAAATTCTCATCTGCTCTCTGACAGAAGTGACTTTTTGCACTACTATATCACCTATATGTTACTCTGTCCAAAATATGACATTTGCACCTTGCATTTCCCTCCTTAGGTGCATACCTGTGCACTTCTTTGTAAACAATCTGGGCAAACAGATTTCTGAAACTTTATACAATTTCCTTGGCATGATGCTTGTTGATTGTACTCATTAGTTGCATCTTTGCTCTGATAAAATTTTGCTTTCGGTCTGCAAAGATATGCATAAAGCAACTTCAGGAGATAATATCAAAACCAGAAAGCAGTGCAACTAAATGCTCTTCCAAAGTTTCAACAGTCATTTAAGGGAGACAAAAAGTCTGTGTGCTTTGCAGCTAATTTTTCCCTTCAATCATTCACACACAAGTGCATGGGAACAGGAATTGAGACGGAAAGGTGAGACACGATTGCCGCTTTTAGAGGTGTGACGGAAAGGTTAAGTATGACCATAAATTACTGCTGTCATAGAGTTGTGAGCGAGGTAATTAGAATACTTATGAAATCCGTCAATGAGCAAAGAAGCACATGCTGTTTTTTGTGTAACAAACTGAACAGTGGCAGGGGTTGGGTTCAGACATTGATTGACTGGAACTGTGAGTAAAAGAGGAGGTGACTCAGAGAAGGTTACTCCCTTTAGCCTTCTGCTGCTAAAAAAGGGTGAGAAAGAGAGAAGCATAGAGGAATTTGGAAAAACCCTTGCCTGAAGTTCACTCCTTGCCTGTTGAAGTGAGCCACACCCTGCCAGGAAGTTTGAAAATCCTGTAGATTAGCACCGACAGTACCTACCAATAACTTACTTTTCGATGGGGGGGGGGATGCCTGACATCAGCTGTAAATCAGTCACTTTGTCAAATATATGATTTGCTCTTGTTATAGGTGCATGTTTGTATGCGTGCCGGCTGTGCTAACACACTAGTAGCTCACTTTATCTGTGCAAGCAGCCGTTGGCAAGACACCCGCATTCCCTTTGATGCAAAATGCCCCGAGGTTGCCTCAGTCTTTGAGTCATCATGAGGGAACGTCCAAAAACACATAACTCCAAACCAAACAGAGAAATATAAAGATAATCATTGGCCATAACCCCACACACACCCACGTCTGCTCGCACATACACACACACACACACACACACACACACACACACACACCACCAGCACTAAAGGGAAATAATCACCCATGCCCTCTGGTGACGAAACTCCTGTCACTAAAATATATGGTCTCCTGATATGGAAAACTCCAAGAGACAACACACACACACACACACACACACACACACACACACACACACACACACACACACACACACACCCACCCCCACCCACCATCTCCCTGCCACTGAATATTATGGTCTCTTCTTTCGAAAGCCTAAATACAAGCAGAAACCTGTTGGGTAAGCTGACTTTCCATCATCAGTCATCTGTCATCTTTACACAGACTAGCCTAAACCGGTCTAGAGATGGGTAGTATCTGGTATGTGTGTCTGATGGTGAGAATGTCCACCTGAAGTCCTGAAGTGAAGCGTACTTCAGCAATAAGCTGAAGTCCTGCCAGTTCTGCAGCTTCACTTATTACTGGCAGCGACCTCTGACCTTCGAGTGGCAAGTGGGAAAGAAAATCTTGAAGGCTTAATTGAAGTATCACATTACAAGAGGCGTTGGTGCCTGTGGGTACTTTTCACTGATGCGTTCACCACATCACACTGGAACAAACAGGATTCACTCACCTGCAGGTCCTGTTTACTGCTGATTAATTTGTGCATATGGTGAAGTGATATCCTGCTTTCTGCACACTGACGTCTCACCCCGTGTCCTGTTCAGGAAAAGGGCCATGCTGTGAGCCGACTCCTGCAGAGCTTTGCAGCTGATGACGGCTTTCGCTTGGATGAAGAGAGCAGCTTCTCTGAGGGAGAGGAGGATGAGGAAGAGGAGGTGAATGAGAAGTCGCTGATCCACCTTCCTCCCAACATGCCTTGCAGAATACCTGGTAGGCATAAACAGTGACGCGTCATTTATTATTACACAAGCAGGTTTTAAAAGCTTGTTAGATTCTTTTCACACATGCATACCCACCTCTTTCTGTGCCTCTTTGTCCCTCTGCCTCACTTCACATAGCAATTATTCAGCACACTCACAAATTATGTATATCTCACCCTTTATCTCCCCCATCCATCCGTCTTTCTACTCCGCCCTCACTCCTTAGCCCTGCCAAACTGTGTGTTGAGTAAAGAGATGTTGGTAGACGGACTGAAGATCCTGATCTCCAAGGAGGATGAGCTGCTGTACGCCGCCTGTGTCCAAACTCTGGACTTGCCTGACATGTAAGACCCCTCAGTCCTGCTTGCCCCGACACAAAGTCTATTAAACAGTACAGGAATATTCACTGTGTTTTGTTGCACCTCACTGAAGGGCCATTTCACACAGCAAATCTTATGACCATTGTTTGGGCTGTTTTTAATTATTATTTTTTTAATCACAAGGTTTGAAGTATCACAATCTGTGTGTATTACCACCTTGGCTAAACAATTTCCTGGGGAAAACCCTGGAGTTCAGAACTGAAAGGATATTTTGCAACAAGAGTGTTGTTGGATTTACAAGAGTTGAAAACTTTAAGCTTTGCGGTAGTTAAATGCTTGGCAGCTGTGAGAATCTTGACAGACAAGAAATATAGATGATTACAAAGCCAAAACACACAGCAGTGGCAGCCAGTACATCTGCCATTAAAAACAGACTGGGCACTTACGCAAAAAGGTCTGCTTTCAAAAAACAGCACTGCAATTTAACAGTAAAAACTGTGATGAAATTATAACAGCCAAATTGGTTAGGTTTTTGAAGAATTTTATTTTTCCTTTATTTCCATTTTTTCTTCTTAGATTCAGTGTTGTCATTGAAGGGGAGCGAGGGAATCGCCCCAGAATCTACTCGCTGGAGCAGCTGCTACAGGAGGCTGTGAGTGACGCCCCATAGCTTCTACTGTAATTGCATTTTTGTGAGTTGTGCTGCCTTTAACTGAAAATTCTGTGTTTTTTGCAGGTGTTGGATGTACGACCTCAAACCGAGGCCATCCTCACTGCAGGAACGCGAGTGTGTGCCTACTGGAGCGAGCGCTCTCGCTGCCTTTACCCTGGATACGTCCACCGAGGTGAGTTACGTGCACCAACCACTTCACTCTGCACACAGAAACCTTCCCAGCAACTCATGTCCTCCTTGCTGTGTTGTGCATTAGGAGGTCCAGGTGAGGAGGAGAAGGAGGGCAGTGTGATGGTGGAGTTTGATGATGGAGACAGAGGACGGATCTCTCTCGTAAACATCCGACTTCTGCCTCCAGGATATCAAATCCGCTGTGAGTATGACGTTCTGAAAAGGAGGAGAGAGCAGTATAAGAAAGAGATAAATGAAGTAATACATGAACGTCATGATCTAACAAATCTTTCCTTTTAGGTGCCGAACCCTCTCCAGCTCTTCTGATCTCACCTGGTCGTCGGGGTCGTCGAAGCTCCACCCATGAGAAGAAGGACACACCCACAGAAAAACCAGCCAATGAGGAGACAGCAGGAAGGCCTCAGGAGAAAAGACCAGGTAGGAGAGCACATGGAGGAACTTATCAGGACCAGACATCCTGTCTCCTTGTATTTAATGTTTTGTCACTGCTTCAACAACACTTTTCCACAAAACTGTGTTTATTGTAATTCATAATAAATAGAATACACACAGAGACTAAATATCATTAATGTTTGTGGTCTGAGAGGTGAAAGTAGTTCATACATTCCCTCAAACAGACACATAGCTCTTCAGGCCCCATTTACAGTTCCAACTGTCAACTAATAATCAGATGGCTCTGAGTCAAAGTAGAGCACTGAGTGCAGGTTTATATGCCACAAGACTCATAAATTAAGTGTCCTTGTTTGCCACCTGTTATTTACCCTACACACAATAACATTAATCATGATTTCAACAAGTGTCAGCGGTGTGCTTTTTAAGGTTAAGCAACATACACGTAACTCATCTCCAACTCAAAGTGACAATAAAGATGGGGACAAAGACAGGTTGACCAGGTTTGTTGTACGTTGAGTAATGGATATGTCGAAACTTACCTATCTGGGTGAAGATCAAAGAGACAAAGATATTAAGTTTCACCAAAGCTCTTAGTTCTACAATTAATCACAGTTCAGTCTTATGACCTGTCATTTCATAGAGATTATAAATCCCCTCTTTTTTTTTTTCAGTTGGCAGACCGAAGAAAATCCACTCAGTGCCTAAATCTGTCAGCACACCGACATCAATAACAGACACTGTAACAAAAGGCAGCACTTCCTTGTTAAACTGGTCGGTGCCCCGGAAGAGACCGCCGGTCGACTTCTTCCTCTTCAACGGGACGTCCCGTAAGACCCAGAAAAAGATACGAGAGCGAGACTTGGGGTTGTTCCATCGGCCTGCCTCTCTAGCACCACCAACTCCTATCAAAGGAATCTTTGGCTCTCCTTTCGAAGTTGACTCATTCAGTAGCATCGCTAATGGCTACTCCACCTTTGGAAGCGGAACTGGGCGGCCAGTCACCACTGCAGCTTCCGTGGGGCTCCGGGATTCCTCGTCATCTTCTTGCTCCTCAGCTGTCACCATGGCGATAACAGCTGGGAGCAGGAAGCCAGTGAATGAACGCGACAGAAAACACTTTCTAGTGAAGCTCGACCATGAAGGAGTGACTTCTCCTAAAACAAAGAATGGCAAAGCCTTGCTTCGACTCGGGGGGACTGGAGGGAGAGGAGGAAAGAGCCACCCTTCAACAGGAGCACCGCTGCGATACATCCAACCCTCTCTGCTGGTGAAGGATGGCAAGAAGGGCGTAGGCGAAAGAGACGACGTTGGGGCCCGATCTGAGGCTCCTCTGAAGGGCATCCCCCCTCTGAGAAAGGATCTTCTCTCAGCTGGTCTTGGAGTTCAAGGTGGAGATTACAGTTTGGACTACCCGAGCGACTGCCCCAGCTCCTACTCCGAGCTCGATGAGGATGACGAGGATGAAGGTCAAGACGCTGAAGCACGCAGAAGAAGTGCAGCAGTCTCTTCCCACCGTGGTGGTCGCTTTCTGTCTCGTCTCTCCATGTGCTTCTCTTCATCCTCCTCCTCTTCTTCCTCTTCTGGCTCAATCTCCTCCTCGTCCCTCTGTTCCTCGGACAACGATTCCTCCTACTCTTCCGATGAAGAGTCCTCTGTGCTGCTGCGTCGCGCACTGCTCCAGCAGGACAAGCACAAACACAGGCAGAGCATGAACTCTGACCTCCTGAGCCCTGACCCCACCACCTCTAACCCCTCTCCCTCCTCTTCAGCCCCAGGTTTTGTGGCCAAATCCAGCATGGCCACTGCAGGGTCAAAGGTGAGGGCTGACAGAGCAGAGGAGAGGAAGGAGTACATGTCAAAAGGAGGTATGATGGCTAATAGCAGCACAGCAAAGAGCCAGCTGAAGAGGAAAGAAGGCGTTCCTAACAACCACCATCAGAGTCAGAGTGGTCCTGTGTGCCAGCAGCTGAAACCTGCCTCCAAAGACCCGACAACAGCTAAGAAGCAGAGGATGTCTTCGCCTGATTCTCTGCCCAACATGACTCCACTGCTGCCTGGACGCCAGCTCTGGAAGTGGTCTGGCAACCCCACACAGGTAGGACGCTTTAGGTTATGTTCTCTCTCTGTGTCCTAGGAGCTTTAGTAGCAGGCAGCAGGACGTTCTTGAAGATGCTTCACCTCTTGTCCAAGAGGCTGCTTCAGTTCTTTTAGTGAGACTACTTCAAGAACCAAAAAAAACTAAAAATCTGTTGACTTCAGCTGAGGTTTGTAGAGTTACCTTGACCTGGATGCATGATCTACTCAGGCATATTGAAAGTGTTGTTGGAGAACTGGCTATCAGTGAATAATGTTTGCCTTTCTTCCTTTTCATGATTGTACTGCAGAACTCGACAGCAGCTGTGATTTCTCAAAACAAAACCCCATTACTTAAAAAAATTACTTAATCAGCATTTTCTCATAATCACACTGTTATCTTAGCTTTATGGTTTCAAAGCTGGTGTGTTGTTTATCAGTAACCTACCTAAACTCACAGACTTATGTAGGTTACTGATTGTTGCCCCAGTTTCTTCCGTGTCATAACACAATCACACACTGAGACAGTGCCACAATCAAATATGATCTTTCCTGGCATTGCTTGTTCTGTCTCAGACTTTGTTCACATTGGCAATCAAGCTTTGTTGTTAATCTCTAAATTTGTTATCCTGATTATTAAGTCACAATCCTGAGATAACGGAACAAAAAGAATTTGTGCAACCGCTGATGCTCTCAGCTTCCAGTCTGCCTCGTTGTTTGCTTTGTAAATATGACTACATCTGTCAACTGAGATATGTGGCTGAAAAAGAATATGCACCAACAAATCAAAAGATGGAGCAGAAATATAGGTGTGCTACATACTGAGATCACGATTAGTACATGAGATTCAATGCACACTAACGAACTGCCCTATCAGAGAACACGGGATTGTAGGTATGCATTGTAAATCCACACACTTTAACACAGTTGGAAAAAGTAAGTTTGTTTCTTCACTAACTGAAAACCTACCATATTTATTGACAAGAGGGAATGTTTTGGATTGGAAAAACACATTAAATCTCGCTATATTTTGGTAGACTGGATTTAGCAAGGCAAACAAAAACTCAAATTAATTTCTGAAATAAGTCTGGTAGTGAAATAAACCCTCCAAACCGACTGAGAGTGTTTTTTCTCTTTCCTCGACAGAGGAGAGGTCTGAAGGGTAAAGCCCGCAAGCTTTTCTACAAGGCCATCGTGCGGGGCAAGGAGATGGTGCGTGTCGGGGACTGTGCTGTGTTCCTGTCACCTGGCCGGCCCCAGCTGCCCTATGTGGGCAGAGTGGAGAGCCTCTGGGAGTCATGGAGCTCCAGCATGGTGGTCAGGGTCAAGTGGTTCTACCACCCAGAGGAGACTCGCTTGGGGAAGCGACACCGCGATGGCAAGGTAAAGATCAGGGAGTGCCAGTTTCTAAAACGGGAATGGTCAAAGTAACAAGTCTGTGACATTTCCTTGTAAATATATTACAGCTTTGCTTCTTTCTATTCCCTCTTCCCATCACATAGGAAACACTGAACTTCTGCTTAGGTCATTACGCTGTTAACATTTGCAGGTCCAGGAAAAATTTTTGCTGCTCAGGGAGTCATGAATTTTACACTTCTGGTAACATTAAGATTAGCTTGTTTGAAATGAAAAGAAAAAAGCAGAATAGCAGCAAAATCCACCATGAGCAAATATAAAAGATCACAGCTTGCAGAAGCATAAATTCCCTTATGAGAAAACCCACAGTGAAGACAGCAGCAAACAGAAAAGCAAAACTATCTTGCCGCTTTTTACGCAAAAGCAATTTCAAACACAATATTTGGATTATTGAACATATTTATCAACCCTTGTTCCCATCATCGTTCCTCTAGAATGCCTTGTATCAGTCGAGCCATGAGGATGAGAATGATGTGCAGACCATCTCCCATCGCTGCCAGGTGGTCAGCAAGGCGGAGTACGATCACCTGATGCTTGAACGCAAACCAGGCAGCTCGTGCAACGACCTGTTCTACCTGGCCGGGACCTATGAACCCACCACAGGCCAGCTGATCAGCGCAGACGGCATGGTCATCGTGTCCTAGCAGCACCAGCTAGGGAGAAATCCAGATACCGGCCTGATCCCTGGAGTTGACTGCTTCTAGGACGGTCCTACAGAGGAGAGCAGGGGACAGACGCAAATCAAGACAAAGAATCTCAACTCTGCGTATTGATTTGTCGCTTGTAAGAGAAGGAGCTAGCCCACCGGGTGGAGCCTGGCAGCACTTAGAGGAGTCGGGTTTGTTCTGAGGAAAAGTCTGATCCCTGTCAGACTTAACCTCTCTAGCAGATGTGGACTGTGGCTTCTTGTCGCAGCGAGACTCTTCAGCCTTCCCTGCAGCTGAAACAACACAGTCTCTCATAGCTGCGATAAGATTACTGCAGCAAAAGTACAGAAACCAAGGACAAGAGCACTTTGGAGTGTAGTAGCTTTGGTATTTTATGGAGGGAGGGAGGAAGGCGGACTTGGCTTTCTGAAACAAAGACTGACTCAGAGAGCGGGCGAGATTGTATGGTGAGGAGAGACTTGCTGTAAACCACACTGGTTTGGATGGTTGTAATGGTCTTATACTGGTAGTCTGACTACAAGACTGAGACATCCCCAACAGGACCAATAGACACTGTAGTTTGGACTGTGTGTTTAAATGTTTGCAGAGTGGCTGCGATGACCCTGTTTGGCATTTAATGAGCTCCAAGTAAATAGTGCTTTAGTGTGTTTGTACTGTATGTGTGTGTGAGTGTGTGATCATGCACGTGTACTCATCAAGCGAAGATGTCGACGTCATGATGCACCGTGGGTTTGCCTCTGACACTCTGAATATTAATCAGCCCAGTACTTAACATGCAGTCCTTGCGACTGACATACAAAAATGATTTTTTTCTCCTTTCAAGCCATACACATCAATACCTCTCTCTCGTACCTTCCTGTTTTTTCAGGTGCGAAGACACATGTACAGGTAGTTGGATTGTCTCTTTGAACTGTGCGTGTGTGTGTGTGTGTGTGTGTGTGTGTGTGTGTGAGTGCGTGCGTGCGCTTTGTACAGCATCATTTGTAGAATAACACGATGTAAATAGTATATATTTGTTCTCGTTTCTCGTTGTTTTCTTTTGCAGAGAAGATTATTTTATTCAGATTTTTTAGGGTGTGTGGGTGGGTCGGGGGGGCTCTAGCAGAGGTCGTAGGTTTGGGTTAAGTTTCCTTCAATGCACTGAACAGGACCGGAGGTTCGGATTTGGGGTCAAACTGATGGTCGCTTTAGGCAAAGGGTGGATATGTAGAAAGGATATCTGGGAAAATGTTGTTTTTATAATGAAATCAGAAAAAAAGCTCTTTTTACATGTGTCCAATTTTCTTAATTTTTTTCCCCTTTTTATTTCACTCTGTTGGGTTTAGAATGTCCATTTCTTGTTGGGAGCTTTTACTTTGAAAAACCAATACTGGAAAAGAACGCTGAGTTTCTGCTGATCCTAGAAGAATCTAGTTCTTCTTTATCTATTTTAGCCTGTATTCCTATATTAAATGTAGATATTTATCTGGCAGCAAAAAGAAACATACCAAAGCACCTGTGAGTTTACGCTTCACCACATTAGAAGAAAACAATTTTATGAAAGACGTTCAATCAAATCTGAATCCGGGACCCCTGCAATCACCGAGGTATTTGATAGAGTTCCTCTTGTTGTCCGCTCGTGTTCATCCAGCGTTGCTATGACGGCCTCTGAGAAACATTGCAGCAACATTGTCTCCACGCTGCCCAGCTGATGCACTTGAGGTCTCTATGGCAACCAGAATGGCATCACGTGACTGTGAAGGACAATCAGAGCCAATCAATGGGACAATGCTGAGAGACAAAAAAAAAAAAAAAACAAGATAAGGATCAAATCACAAATTTATGCTTCTTGTCACTTTTATTCCTGCTTTGCCAAAAATGTCTGTGTGTTTTTGCTTGTTTTTCCTCATTTATTTACCATCGTCTTCTTGTTTATGCAAGTCTGTGATGACTGTTTGTTGTCAGTGTATAGGATGTACAGGGGGAGAAACATGAATGCCTTTTTTCTTTTGTAGGACTTTGACTGACTTTTAACAACATTGTTGCTGTTACACTGCAAAGCAAAAGCTTTAAATGGAATCTAATGTGAAACTCAGTTTTGAAATATTACTTTCATGGGTCTTTAATTGATTTTTTTTTTTTTAAAGCTGTATTTTTCTTTAAGAAACACTGGATTCAGTTCTAAACATCGCATTTTGACAGAAGCAGCATCATTGTGTTTTTTTTTTTAAATTTTAGACCCACTGGAACCTGCTTTGTATGGTTGGGATAGCCTACTAAAATATATTATGTAATTTCAGTCATTCTTTGGAAATATGACTTAAATATTTCCTCATGTACAAAAAGAAAAAAAATATTTATCTTAATTTTATTGCCTTTTTGTGTTTCATTAAAAAAAGATTCTTGCAAAAATAAAGCTTCTCGATTGCTTTCCCCCCCCCGCTCTCCTGCTGGGTGTGAGCTCTCTGAATGCCGCCTTGTGTTCATCAATGCCGATCATTTGTCTGCTGGAAGAAAATGGACCACAGAAGAAAGCAGGAATGAAGAGGCAGGAGCAGGGAGGAGGCGGAGGGGGGGACACACGAGAGGAGGAAGCAATTTGAAACTGTAGCTGTAGCCGATAGAAGTGGAAGAATGGGGAGAGAAAGGGAAACCGTATCTAGCAGGGTTTCTTGAGGCCAGGATAAAGTCTCCTCGGGCCCTACAGGTGGGTCAGGTATTCAGAATAATAAAAACGGAACAGGACCATTAAGAGAACAAAGTAACGAGATCAGCTTTCAGCCTGCAAAGATTTCATATCCTCACTGTGGCCTTCAACTCACAGTGTGTGAATACAGCTCACAGGCACTGTAAAAAATACAATCTTTAAAAAAAAAACAAAACAAAAAAGAAGACAAAAATGAAGCAGCAACAGGTCCAGAAAAGATACGTTTAAAAAACTTTACAGAACAGCTGTCTTATGTACCTCAAGCATTCAGGTTTAATATAGCTCCTTTTATGGATTAAATTTACTTTTGCAATTTATTGAAAAATCTATTTAAAAAACATTTTAATGACAGGAATATATCGAAAGCTTTTATATATATATATATATATATATATATATATATGTATGTGTGTGTGTGTGTGTGTGTGTGTGTGTGTGTGTGTGTGTGTGTGTGTGTGTGTGTGTGTGTGTGTGTGTGTGTGTGTGTGTGTGTGTGTGTGTGTGTGTGTGTGTGTGTGTATGTATATATATATAAGATAAGATAAAGATAAAGTTCTTTATTTCTCCCCACTCCAGGGGAAATTTACATTGTTACAGCAGTTTTATTTACAATATATACAAGGGTGGCAAAATTACATATATATACATATATATATGGAAGCTTACAGATTGTAGCAGATTAGTTGAGAAATATTCGTAAAGTTGCTACAAAATACCTGTAAAGACCCAAAAAGAATAAAAATCAACTGCAAAACTGAAATTAAATATGGTCATTATTTATGGTTTTAGGCTGTTTTCTTTATGGTTATCGAGTAATTTAGTAACTTTTTGAGTTGAAAAATCTATAAATTAACAGTAAATTGTTAAAATAATCAGTTAAAATGCTTTTTAAGGGTCAATCTTTACAGTGTGTGTTGTATTGTGTTCCTGCTTCCAGTAAGTGTGTTTCTTAAAAAGGAATGGTTGAGATTGTCCCCTGCAGGGTGTGGACTTTCTGGAACAAAGTGCACGAATTTACTGCATCTTATTTGAGACTTCCTGCGACATATTCACACCTTTTTATCGCCGTGGAACCGGAGCCCTTTGTGACGCCACTCGCTGCAGACTTCAAGCCTGGATGGAGGATTTACCTTTGACCTCAAATTACAATCTGGCCGCCTCGTAGCAAACGAGTACAACGTCGCCTTGAATGTCGGCCATAAACTTTATTTTACTCCGAGCTGCGTGCTTTAATGGCAGCCCCTCCTTCACCGTTTTCCCTTTTTTTCCTCCTCGGCCAGCACCTGTTTTACTTGTCAATACAGGAAAACTTGACTCGCCTATTTTTGCTGAATAACTTTGCTAATGGTCCTTGGCCATAGTTTGAAATCACACACACACATTCAAATACAGGCTCTTTGTCCGGGGGGTATGTGTTTGCTTTCCTTTTGTCTTCTGCATTTAGCTGTTTCGGCAGTTTGACTTGTTATTGCGAAGATATGAAACAGTCCTCCTGCCTCACATACACACATGCTGCCATTCTGCTGGCTGTTTGGTCTTTCACATCCTCCTCATCGGCTCCTCAATCAACCGACGCCTTCAAAACACACAGACATTAAGTGCAGTCTTTGACTCCTTATCAGCGGGTTTGCATTGGGCTTATCTGGTTGACATTGTTAAACTACTTTACCCAGAATGCTGCAGGAGATAGGGGCACAATGGGAGGCTGGGGGTGCCCTCTGGGTTAATGAGAGAGGGCTTTCACGTTGTAAGAGCAAACATGCCGCGAGCTGATTTGTGTGTGTGTGCATAAAGGGTCAAGGTGTCACAGAAAGGTGTGGCGGTTTTCATTGAGTTTTTTTCAGCTTGGGGCTGATGGACGGGTGCAAAACTCAAGGCCTGAAGCGTGTCACTCATCATGGGGAGTCCAGAGGTTATTCCTGGTGTGTTTCAGTCTGTTTTAGTGAAAAACAAAAAGAAGGGTGGTGGACTGTAGCGAGTACGATCACACATTTTCATTACGTTTGTGGTTATTGTGGCCAAAAGAATTCACAATATCACTATTATTGCACTATCTACAGGCAATTTGAGAAAAGAACTTAGTTTAGCTTTGTTTATTGTAGATTTTGTTTCTTTTCTGGTGAAGGATTTACACTCAAAATACAGTGGTCCCTCGTCTGTCCTGGGGGTTTTGTTCCACACGAAAATCCGCAAAGCAGTGACCATATTTAATTTTATTATTTATATATATTTTAAGGCTTTATAAACCCTCACCACACACCACACAACACACTGAGCGCAGCAATCAGACGTCTATGTGAAACAGACGAGGACAGATGCTACAGTCGCTGAGCCAATCAGAGCCCAGCGCTGTACGCTACACATTTTATTGATTAAATATTCTTTTAATATTCTTGAATTATTACTTTGTATACATTTTTTATATAGTTTTCATTTTTTTAGGCTAGAAAATGCTTATTTTACCACAAAAATAACTAAAATAACGTCGCGATCGCAGAGCCGGTCGCTGTGACTGAACTGTTGCGCTGCAATGCACCATGGGAGTTCGGGGTGTTGGGGGTTTAAATGTCATTATTGTGGTTTATGTTAGTGTTCCAGTGTTATTAGTGTTTGTGTCTTATTGTTTTATTGTGGTTTAGTCAGCCTAGTTAGTTTGGTTAAGTGTTATGTTGTCTGTACCGTGAGTGTGAAGTGTAGTGTGTTTGATGACTTCCTGCCACATTGTACGCTACGGAGCTGTCTGTGTCTGTCAAAATAAAAGCGTGCACCAGTTGCAGAGTGCATTAAACGCAGATATTCTTCTTTCAATCAGTTTTTAGCACAGCTTACTGTAATAATAAATATGTAAAAATGCATATATACCACAAAATCCCGTGATATAGCGAGAAATCGTGCAATTTTAAAAATCTGTGATACAGTGAGACCGCGAAAAGAGCCACGATGTGGCGAGGGACCAGCATATATCAAACTACAGCATAACAAACTGCTCTGTTGCTGTTGCCGCTGGATTATTTATGTTATTATTATATGTGTATTGTCAATATGATCAATATCGGGGGCACCATGTCATCAATTTTTCATTTTGTAAACATCATTATCAATATTGGAAGAGCACGACACCCGTAGTGTGTACCTGAGTGTGTGAAGTTGTGCGTGTCCATATGCGTGTGTGTGTGTGTGTGTGTGTGTGTGTGTTGTGGTAAAGGGGTTGGGGGGGGTGGGGGGGTGTTCCAATCCACAGAAAGCCTCCATTTAGATATAGCCTGAGCATGTCAGTGGAGTGAATGAATGGCTGTCAGCTGCAGAGGGATGCTGCATGTGTGTGTGTGCGTGCGTGCGTGCGTGCGTGCGTGCGCGTGTGCTCGGGTGTATTCAGGTCACTCAGTGTGGGAGTAAGTAGATCAGCGGTCTTCTCTGCATCACCTCATCCATCGTTCATATGAGACTCTGTGAGTTCGCCACTGGTATCCATCTTACTATCTATGTGTGTGTGTGTGTGTGTGTGTGTGTGTGTGTGTGTGTGTGTGTGTGTGTGTGTGTGTGTGTGTGTGTGTGTGTGTGACATTGTAGATGTCCCTTTAGCCAATCTGACTCAATACGTAGTTGTGCAACGTATTCTGTCTCAACAGATGGTAGGCTTACATAAATCATGGATTCCTGGTGGTGTGGAAGTCATGTCCATGTTCTCCTATATTTCAATACCAACAAACCTCCACTGTTCTGTTTCCGCAAATTTTACGACTTGTTTCACTTTCTTGGCAAATTGCACGGAATGTTTATGGGAAAAATCTAGGGATGTGCCCGTGTTTTTCTTCCCACAGTTAGCTGGCCAAGTGTGGACGATGCAGGGAGTGTATTTTCAGCCTAATCATTGAGCAATGTCAGGATTTGGTGCAACTTCCTCAAAGAACCAAACATTCTTTTAACAGCTGCTTTCCTACATTATTGTTTAAAGAACACTGCATATAAGAGTGGTACAATGATCATAAACAAACATATTATCCTATTATGTCATTTGCCAGACCGCTGGCGAAATACGGCTACAAAGACATTTTACAACAACTACTACTTTTTACAGTGGATTTATGAAAATGAAAACAATTACAAATAAATGCATTTATTATTTACAGTGGGGTTAAATCTATTTACCTCATCATTATTGTGTTTTCTATTACTACAGTACATCTTTGTGTATCTATTACAATTATTGTACATTGAAAGAATTTTATATAGGCCAGGATATATATATATATATATTTATATAAACAGCACACAGATTTTATAGAAGAAATAAAACTGATTGACTCAAACAGTGAAAAGAAATAAAATATACAAAAAAATAGAAAAAAAATGTCTTAAAATTAAATCAATCAAAGTGCAGTCAAGTTTAATCAAAGTACATCACAGTATTAGGTGTAATTACCAAATTTTTTCCTTGTTCTTGTGCGTGAATGAAACAAAACTTGCTTGTGTGCTTTTAAACTGAATTCAATTAATGTAGCTAAATTAGCTAATTTGTCATGTTTAAAAAATGCTGGATGTCAGAACAAAAGTCTACAATTACAAACATAATATACATGTTTCACTTAAGGTTTTGAAAACAGGAAGCAGAGTAAAAAAATAAAAATCAGTAAAAGAAAACAGAAGAAATGGATAAAGAGGAGCAGGATGGAGGAGTGTTTTATAGCCGTGATGCAGCTTGGGGTCATCTCAGGCCAAACTCCCTCCATGACCCCCTGATTCATAAGATTTTACCAGGAAAGTCGGTGTTTTGCTTTCCAGGCCAGACGGCCTCCGCACACATCAGCTTGTACATTACACAGAGCAGTTCTGGTGGTTATCGCTGATGCTAGTATTTGATATTTGGAATAGTTGGGGAGTCTTGGCCGGCTTGCAGCCTCCTGCCCCAACAATCAGAATAGGTCAAACATCCTGTAAAGTCTTAGTGGACACAGCAACCTGAGCCACAGACACCTGATAGCAGCAGTGTGGGAATGTGTGTGTGATATTTGTGATATGATCTCGAAGCAGGCTGGAATTTATGTCTATGTGTGTGTGTGGACTTGATTGCCAAGCTTGCCAACTCTACCCCAGCGACAGCAGAAGCGAAGATATATATACAGTATATTTATATAAAACAACCAGTGAAAACCCACCTACACACACACACACACACACATTCAGAAATACAGCGAACAGCCCTGTATGTTCTTTCCTCTCGACGTGTTGTCAGCAACACTGCGGGGGTCATCAAAATACCTGTAACATTACACCTATCTGGATGTAAAACATACAGTAAATAAAGTGAAACCTGAACGGTGTGACAGTGTTTGAGGATTTATCGCCTCACATGCTTCTATCACCACTTTAATTGACACAACATCCGTGATGCTAAAAGGCAGAGATTCAGGTGGAATTTCAGTGTATGTCATCAGATTTTCTTAAAGAATATTCCACATTAAATGGATACGACGGCCTCAAGTCGCTGTAACTGTTATACTCCGAATCACATTAAAGAGCCCATATTATGCTTTTTGGGTTTTCTATTTCCTGTTGTGTGTTCTAGCGTTTTATAAAAGGAGTGAAAACTGCCCAAACCCACACCAAAGGGAGTTGTTCTTTCATACAGAAAATGTTGCTCCTCACCAGCTGGAAATGCCTCGTTAGAAGTTCAGGGTTTTTTTTTCTGTTACTTATTTACATCATCATGTCACACATTTGCAGAACATCTGCCAAGCAGCTAGTCTGACATGCAGTCAAGTAAAGAATGAGCAGCTTTCTCACAGTCCACCACTATTTTCTCACTCGAGCTACGTCCTTACATTCAATGATCTGGAGTTATGGTATATAAGCGTCGGGCCAGCTGACCAAGCAGAACAGGCTGGGCCTTAACGAGACAGGAACTCATTCACAGGGTGAGAAAATGTGCTGTATATACAGTCATGGAAAAAAATAATAGACCACCCTTGTTTTCTCCAATTTCTTGCTCATTTTAATGCCTGGTACAACTAAAGGTAGATTTGTTTGGACAAATATAACAACAAAAATAGCTCATTGGAGTTTAAATTAAGAGCTTCAAGCTTCAATTGGATTGATCACTGAAGAGAACCTTAGCCCAATCATCAACATCCTTGTGATCCCCAGCAAAGAGTAACCAGGCTTTCCTCTGCCTTTCACTGATGAAGGGCTTCTTCTGTGTCCTGTGTGACTTCAGAGCAGCTTCAAGAAGTTGGTTTCCAAGTGTCCTTGCCGAACAAGTCACATTTCTCCACAGTGCCCGCTCATTTTTAAGGTCCCTGGAGGTCTGACAACGATTCCTGACACGAGAACAGACCTCGTTGGGTAGAAAGACGTTTCCTGCTGTGACTGGCTAGCAGTTTGGTAGAACCATGTTGGGCTTGTTTTTTCTTGGTGTAATGAACAGCTGGCTTGGAGATCTTTGGTTTTTTGGCTACCTGTCTACTCATGTCAATTTCCAGCAGTGCCAAGATGTCTGCCTTTGTGGCTTCACATAATTCTTTAGTTTTAGGCATTGTGTGAGAGCTGACAACTTCTGAGTTGTGCTACAGCTTGAATGTAAGCAGGAAACCACTCCAGGCCTTTACATGTGCAGTGCTGCTGATGACATGAAATGTCCTCTTATATATCCTGGGAATACAACCAAGCTTAAGCATGTCAAATAGGACATAAAGTATTATGGAATCAGCTGCATTTTTTGTGATGTTCATTGTATTCTTCAGGTAGTATACCTTTAGTGGTACCAGGCATTAAAATGAACAAGAAAACAAGGGTGGTATAATATTAATATTTTGAGAAAAAGTGATGATTTTTTGAACATTAAAGATTCTAAACATATTCTAGTAGATCCCAAGAATGAACTTGCAAATATGCATAATATGTTCTCTTTAAGAGCACAAAAGAAGTTATTGAATATCTTGGTGCATTAACATTTCTCAAAAGATAACAGTTATAAAATCTAAAAGTTGATATTTCAGAACTTGGGAAAATAGCAGCTAAATCTCTGAAGTGCTCCGGGTTCACATGCAAATTTAGACTGTAATTTTGAAAATGAATAAGAAATGCAAAAAAAAAGTACATCTAAAATGCAGAAATCTAACGTAATGTGCCATCTTTAAGAGATTAAAAAAATGTTCTTGTTAATTTGGGGAAAATGCGTGTTTGGTTTCTGACAGAGAGTTAGATAAAAAAAAAGATTAATACCACTGATGTCACACTATTAGCTTATAGCTTAGCTTAGGAACATTATGAGGGAAACTAAATATAAATATTGTAAAAATCTGGTTTTGTGGGTGTTTTGGCTACATTCTAGACTACTTCAAGGCAGGAAAAGGGATCAAATGAATGAGATAAAATGTGTTAATTAGTGAGCTTCAGAGCTGATGGGATGCAAATAGTTTCACCTTTGAAGTGATCCAGACTCACTGTTTGACCCTGTTTCCAATCTTTATGCTAAGTTAAGCTAATGGTCCCCCTGCTGTAGCTTTGTATTTAGAATACTGATATGACAGCGCTATTAACGCTCAATGAGGAAGCAACTGCATGTATTCCTCAAAATGTTGAACTGTTCATATAAATACTCCTACGAAAATAGAAGTTTGCAGTATAAATCCCTTTTTTTCTAGATTAATATGTTTTTTTTAATTTTATATTGCACGAAACACAAACACAGGGATTAATTCTTAATATTCCTAACTTACATTAAGCTTCCTCTTTCCAAATGGCTCTCCACGCTGAGCAGCTCGATAAGCTTCCTGCAGTTTCTAATAAAATTCAATCAATTTGCTACTCTCAGTGCAGACAAGGAAGAAAATACGCTTTTACAAAACAGCAGAAATCCTTGTTTTAAAAAAAAATTATAATTACCAAATTAATATTACCTGATGATCTTTTGCATTTGGTAAAGAGACGTGGTTGAGTCACAAGCAATTAAGAACACAGATGACCTCGACAATTATTACAAATCACAAGACGAGCCAAGGTAATGATAATAATAGTCCCATCTGAGCATTGCTAATGTCAATACACGGTTACCATGGTGACAGATTACAGAAAATTAATAAACAAGTTAGAGTGGAATTGGTAAATTTGGTAATTTCAGCCTGAAAATTAGCCTCAGTGGACCTCATCTAAAAAAAAACAAAAAAAAAAACACACACACACCGAAGATATGAGACACACAAACAGTAAATGTCATAGAAAGACGACAGACTTCTTTATGTCTTCTGTCTAAACTTCTCTGCTTGTAGTCCCCAAAGCTGGAATCTGTCTGAATGACTGACAATTCATCAACTGACAGCAATCCTGAGAGATTAAGACGCCACGCTGAGTGAGCAGAGCGGAACCACCAGGAACGTACAGAACAAAATCAATGGAACGGTTAAGCTTCCTATATATCAGACAACAGGAATCAAGACAGGCGCGGGAAATCCTGGTTGTATTTTGGTCTTTTGTTATCCGCATTGACTCAGCAAAGTGTGTGTGAGTGTGTTTGCATGACAAAGGGAGACAGAGGAGGAGGAGGAGGGGGATTATGTGTGAAATATGTGTGTGTGTGTGTGTGTGTGTGTGTGTGTGTGTGTGTGTGTGTGTGTGTGTGTGTGTGTGTGAGGAAGCTGTGTGGAGACTTTGCGGCTGTGTTCTTGTGGCAGTGAAAGTGGAAGAGATGGGTGTGTGTGAATAAAAGGCTGCAGGTTTGAGATCGGGAATCGTGTGTGTGTGTGTGTGTGTGTGTGTGTGTGTGTGTGTGTGTGTGTGTGTGTGTGTGTGTGTGTGTGTGTGTGTGTGTGTGTGTGTGTGTGTGTGTGTGTGTGTGTGTGTGTGTGCACGCCCCTTGGCAGCTGTTGGCTCTGCCCAGAGTGGTCTTGGCAGTGTTTCTTTACTGTAACTGCTCCCACATGTTGGCAGAGCCCAGCACAGCGAGGGCATCTCCTGAGGTGCCAGGGGTCTATGAGTGTGTGTTTGTGTGTCAGAAACAGAGCAGCAGAGAGCCACAGACTGCTTCTGCTGTACATTTCTGTGTGTATCTAGGCAACTACTATGGAGTCACAGGAGTGCCACAATAAAATATAAATAAATAAATAAATAAGGAAATAAATGTGGAAATATAAAGAGAAATAGATAAATAAATAAATAAATGTGGAACTATAAAGAGGAATAAATAAATAATGTGGAAATATAAAGAGAAATAAAGAAAGAAAGAAAGAAATAAAGAAAAAGGAAAATTTCATCTTTGCTTTTCCCCTTTTCCTTTTATTTTTCCATTTTATCATTGTCTTTTCCGTTTTGTATTTGCTTTTTCATTTTGTCATTCCTCAGTCCACCAAGTAAAAGCAAAGACAAAAGCCTTTGCTTTTAATTGGTGGACTGAGCTGTCAATCAAATGGCTCTGGGTGGGGTTTTCTGTCCAGGGTGGGTCGTTGTACCCATAGATATATATAGAAGACTAGATATGCTAGCGCGCTGTAGCAGCCGGCTAAGCTACATGCCTACGTGGCGGCCATCTTGAAGGGGGGCAACGTTCCCATTAAAAGCAATCTATGTACATTGAAAATAAATCATAATTTGCTCTTTCCCCAACCGATTTTCATGTGGTTTACTTTATTGTCAATGTCAAAACATGTGCTATTAATACAGAACATTTGATTAAAAAAACTGTCTTTCTACATTCAGTCATTACATATATAAATGTAAAATTTACATTGTAGATAATTAGATATATAGCTATATGAACAAAAAAAGAGAAAGATAAGAAATATACATATATAGAAAATGTTTTTAGATCAAAAGATTTAATTGTTAAGGTAATCAAACAATAATTAATATTTATTTATCTCTCTCTCTCTCTACAGCTATAGGCTGTTATATACATGGAGAAAGAATAGAACAGAATAGAGTTTATTGCCATTTACAAGAAACAGGTACATTGAACTGAATCATTAAGCATGACAAAAATAATGTAAAATACTTAGACATATACACAATTGACATATAAATGCGAATAGCATGAAAGCAGGGATACAAGCAGATAAGTATTATTTATTTAGATACAAACACAAGTAGGGTGAATAATGAGTGTGCATTGGGTCACAGTAGGTCGTCTATAAAGAAACAGTAAAAATGTAAATTTTCATGAAAATAATGAAATTCAATAAAACTGAGTTGCTGCATCCTTGAACAATTTGCGTCCTGTATTGAATCAATACGGGACACAAATTGTTCCGTATTTTCATAAACGCCCCGTACACGTCTGTCACACACCCATCAAAACTGCATAAGGAACAAAATAAAAGACAGGAAATACTAAGGGCAGCTAATAATAAACTTCGTAGGACCCACGTAGCGAGGACCCGATGCCAGGTCCAGCAGATCACGCTGCACCCGCGTGTTTAAAAATGTTTACACCCGAAACTCCACCACGTCCACTGAAGCAGAAACGTCTGCAAAATTACCGATGTGAGTGGGAAGAGAGAAACCCCTGGCAATGATAACAAGGCAGACCGTGTCTTCTGTTGCTCGTGGACTGGCTGAAGTAAGGCAGCATCAGGAGACAAACATGGAGGAAATATGAGAACAGAGAGAACCCAACCAGTAGGTCACAGTTTATCATCTGATCATCTCCTGAAGTCCTTATGGTAAGAGACATCAGTATATGGTTGTTCATTTACCAGAGGATGCTTATAATCATGCTGATGTGGTCCTAGACTCTAAAAGATTTACATTTAGATGAAAAAAAAATGTCTGTAGAGAATTTCTTTGTCCAGTATTCTGCATTCAGTTGTTTATGTTTTTGTAGAATCCAGCATTTCACACTGGTTGGTCATTTTATTTCATTAGTATGGTTTCACTGTTTAAAATGAGGCCACTTCTGTTCAGGCAGAACCTGTGATCATAAAACAATACAAAACTCTTAGTTTCATGTTAATAAAGCACTTAAAGCTTTAAATATGGCTAAATGCTTTTTTCAGAATTAAATATATCACTCCTTAGGTGGTAGTGGCCCTGAGTTCGGTAAAGTTGGAAAGATATTCACAGATTCAGACTTCTGACATCAATAACTCATTAGATATAGGTTGTCAAAACATAAACAATGCCTCTTTCCCATTGTTGTAAGGCAGACAATGTGCTACAAGCCCAGTTTTATCAAAAGTAGCTGTCTTTCAAGCTGCACCAATAACATTGATGTCTATGTGCAGCTGGCTGTGTGACGTCTGTCTGCAAAACCACTGCAACAGCGAAGAGAGACACAAATATTCAGTAACTTCAATCTTGTATTCTGTAGGTACACAATGTGCTACAAGCCCAGTTTTATCAAGTAGCACATTGTGTACCTTATAATGATGGAAAAGAGGCATCATTTATGTTTTCACAACATATATCTAATGAGTTATTGATGCTGGAAGTCTGAATCTGTGAATATCTTTCCAACTTTACTGAACTGTGGCCCCGAGGAGCCGTGATGGGCGTCCTTTATTTTCATGTCTGAAAGGTGGCAACCCTAACCACGAGCCTGACAGGAAGAACTCCAACAGCTACTGAATGTTCCTGTGGTCCCCTCAAGGCTACAGGAGGAGCCCTACGAGGACGAGCCGGTCCACCTGATGGAGGCCAGTCGCTGCGGTTCAAAGCCAACACCGACTACGTGGACTTCTACTGGACCACACGGAGGCCTTCAAACCGGACCAACAAGTTCACCGACTCCCCGACTCATGGATCTGAGGATGCCGCCGAGCCTCGGTCCAGCCGGCCTCCTGTCTGTGGGTGTTTGAGTGCTGAGAGGTTTGTGGATGCATGTGAACATGTCTGTGTTGAAACAGCAGCTTTTGACTCACTAACGCCAGGAAAAACCAAGAGCTCCTTTATTTGTGACTTCCACTAAAAAAACTGATGAAAATAAGTTTGCCAGGGTTTTGACTGATAACAGATTATTGAATAATGAAAATAACAGTTTAAATATTCCTTTAAACAATCCTTTTAGGTCTGCATTTCCTTTACACTTCTTGGTATATGTACAAGTATTTTGGGTGGAATATACCATTAAGCCCGATGTTCAAGGGTTCTTCTGGGAATATACCATTAAACCAACCTTTAATGTAAATGTTCCAGGATGTTGGGTAGAATATACCATCAGATAACAGATAACGCCTTCTCGACTGCTGACGTCTGACGTTACGGTGAGCGTATTGCGTCACTTCCTGTTGTAGCGCTGTGTTGTGTTCTGTGACTGTTGTAGCTTATACACTCCATCTAATTTGATATTCATTAAATCTGTGTGTCGCGGTTATATTTGAATTGTAACATACACTCGTTTTCTTCAAGCACCTTCTCAGTACTTAATTCTAAGTTAATCTGTTATCTCTGTCTGCTAGCCTAGCACTTAGCAGTTAGCATGGCTTCTCCCTCTTCCTCTTCTTCTCTTTCCTGCTCAGTGTGTCACATGTTTAGTTACTCCTCTGCCTCCTTTAGTGATAACGATACCTGTAATAAATGCAGTCTCTTTCTAGCTTTGGAGGCGAGGCTCTCTGAATTGGAAGCGCGGCTCCGCACCATGGAAAACACCCCGCTAGCTGTTAGCCAGGCTCCCTTAGCCGGTGCGGACCGCAATAGTGTAGCTGCTAGTGTAGCTTCTGCTAGCCGGCCCCTAGCAGCTCCCGAGCAGCCGGGAAGTCAGGGTAGCTGGGTGACAGTTCGTAGGAAACGTTGTCCTAAACTCAAGCCCGCTGTCCCGGCACACCACAAACCGCTTCACGTTTCTAATCGTTTTTCCCCACTCAATGACACACCCGCTGAGAAACGAACTCTGATCATTGGCAGCTCCATAGTCAGAAACGTGAAGCTAGCGACACCAGCGACCATAGTAAAATGCCTCCCAGGGGCCAGAGCGGGTGACATAGAAGCAAATTTGAAACTGCTGGCTAAAGATAATCGTAAATACAGTAAGACTGTTATTCACGTCGGCGGTAATGACACCCGGTTACGCCAATCGGAGGTCACCAAAGTTAGTGTGGCATCGGTGAGTAACTTTGCCAAAACCATGTCGGACTCCGTAGTTTTCTCTGGATTCCTGCCAGATCTGACAAGCGAAGATATGTTTAGCCGTATGTCATCGTTTCGCCGCTGGATGTCTACCTGGTGTTCTGCAAACGACGTTGGCTTTATAGACAATTGGAGCTCTTTCTGGGGAAAACCTGGTCTGATTAGGAGAGACGGCATCCATCCCACTTTGGCTGGTGCAGCTCTCATTTCTAGAAATATGGCTGATTTTATTAGAACTCCTAAAGCATGACAACCCAGAGTTCAGACCAGGATGCAGAGTTGTAGTCTTCCACACCTCTCTGCAGTTTCCTCTCAGCTGTCACCCTCCAGTAATTCAGTTAGCTTTATTGAGACTGTGTGTCCCCCGACCACCAAAATTCAATAAATTAAACAATTCAAATATAAACAAAAGACATAGTAACCACAAAAATCTAATAAAAATTAATACCACTATTTCAACTGAGCGAAGAAACAGGACAATTAAATGTGGTCTGTTAAATATTAGATCTCTCTCGTCTAAATCTCTGTTAGTAAATGATTTGATAACTGATAACCAGATTGATTTGTTCTGTTTGACTGAAACCTGGTTGCAGCAGGAAGAATATGTTAGTCTAAATGAATCAACTCCTACTAGTCATACTAACTGTCATGTTCCTCGAATCACAGGCCGAGGAGGAGGAGTGGCAGCAATTTACCTCTCTAGCTTAAAAATGAACCAGAGACCTAAACCTAGTTACAGTTCATTTGAAAATCTTACTCTCAGTCTCTCTCATCCAGATTTGAAAGCTCAGAAACCAGTTTTATTTGTTGTTGTATATCGTCCTCCTGCTCCTTACTCTGAGTTTTTATCTCAATTCTCAGACTTTTTATCTGATTTAGTGCTCAGCTCAGATAAAGTCATTATTGTGGGTGACTTCAACATTCATGTTGACGTGGACAGTGACAGCCTTACGACTGCTTTTAATTCAATATTAGACTCAGTTGGGTTTTCTCAACATGTAAATAAACCAACTCATAGTTTTAATCACACCCTTGACCTCGTTCTGACTTATGGCATAGAAATCGAACAGTTAACAGTATTTCCCCGGAACCCTCTTCTTTCTGACCATTTTATGATAACGTTTCAATTTACAGCAATAGATTGTATAGGAGTTGAAAATAAATATCATTACAGTACATGTCTGTCTGACAATTCGGTGACTAAATTTAAGGAAATAATACCCTCTCTATTTAGTTCAGCACCACTTACTGATATAATGGAAGGGAAATATTATAATTTTATTTATTAATTGAGGAAAACAAGAACAACCCCAGGTTTCTCTTCAGCACTGTAGCCAGGCTGACAAAGAGTCAGAGCTCTGTTGAACCTTGTATTCCTTTAGCTTTGAGCAGTAACGACTTCATGAGCTTCTTTCCAAATAAAATTATTACGATTAGAGAAAAAATTAATCTGGCCCTTCCTGCAAATGTCACAGATGTATCATCGAGTACAGATGCTTTAGAACTGGCTGTAAGACCAGATGGATATTTAGAATTTTTCACTCCCATACATCTCTCTGAACTAATTTCAGTAGTTTCTACATCCAAACCATCGACATGTCTTTTAGATCCTATCCCAACTAGAGTGTTCAAGGAGGCTTTACCTTTAATTCCTCAATGTTAGATCTGATTAATCTCTCTCTAGTAACAGGTTATGTACCACAGGCTTTTAAGGTTGCTGTAATCAAACCTTTACTTAAAAAGCCCACTCTAGATCCAGATGTTTTAGCCAACTATAGACCAATTTCCAACCTCCCATTTCTCTCTAAAATTCTGGAAAGAACAGTTGCAAATCAATTATGTGAACATTTGCAAAGGAATAGCTTGTTTGAAGAGTTTCAGTCAGGCTTCAGAGTGCATCATAGCACAGAAACAGCTCTGGTGAAAGTTACTAATGACCTTCTCATAGCGTCAGATAATGGACTGGTCTCTATACTTATTTTGTTGGACCTGAGTGCAGCATTCGATACAATCAACCACACAATTTTATTACAGCGACTAGAACATTGTATTGGCATTAAAGGGACAGCACTGGACTGGTTTAAATCCTACTTATCAGACAGGTTCCAGTTTGTGCATGTCAACAATGACTCTTCTGAGCATACTATGGTTAATCATGGAGGTCCTCAGGGTTCTGTCTTAGTACCAATACTGTTCACATTATACATGCTTCCCTTAGGCAATATTTTTAGGAAGCACTGTATTAATTTCCATTGTTACGCTGACGACACTCAATTGTATTTATCTATGAAGCCAGATGAAACTAATCAGCTAAGCAGACTGCAAGATTGTCTTAAGGACATAAAGACCTGGATAACCTATAATTTCTTACTACTAAATTCAGACAAGACTGAAGTCATTGTATTTGGCCCCAAACATCTTAGAAAATTGCTTTCAAAGCATATAGTTACTCTGGATGGCATTACATTGGCCTCCAGTACTACTGTGAGGAACCTCGGCGTTATCTTTGACCAGGACATGTCCTTTAACTCACACATAAAACAAATCTGTAGGACTTCCTTTTTCCACCTGAGAAATATTGTGAAAATCAGGAACATCCTGTCTCACAGTGATGCAGAAAAACCAGTCCATGCATTTGTTACTTCTAGGCTTGACTATTGTAATTCCTTATTATCAGGTTGTCCCAAAAGCTCTCTGAAACATCTACAGCTGATCCAAAATGCTGCAGCCAGAGTACTGACGGGAGTTAACAAGAGAGATCATTTTTCTCCTATACTGGTTTCTCTTCATTGGCTTCCTGTTAAATCTAGAATAGAATTCAAAATCCTTCTTCTGACATATAAAGCTCTTAACAACCAATCTCCATCATATCTTAAAGACCTGATAGTACCATATTATCCTAGCAGAACTCTTCGCTCTCAGACTGCAGGCTTACTTGTTGTTCCTAGAATCTCTAAAAGTAGAATGGGAGGCAGAGCCTTCAGTTATCAGGCCCCTCTCCTGTGGAACCAGCTCCCAGTTTGGGTTCGTGAGGCGGACACCCTCTCTATTTTTAAGACCAGGCTTAAAACCTTCCTTTTTGACAAAGCTTATAGTTAGGGCTGACTGGGGGACCCTGACGGGGTGAGCTGGTGTTTTCATTTGCACAACTGACTTCCCCTCTTGATGTCCCTTTAGTTTGCCCCTAGTTATGCTGCTATAGGCCTAGGCTGCTGGGGAACCTCTCTTGATGCACTGAGCCCTTCTCTAACTACCTTTGTATTTACTATATATACCATTATTGCATTACACTAACTCTGTTTCTCCCTGTGTCCTTTCTCCGAGTGTCCCTGGTCCCAGAGCTGGATGCTTCAGATGTGTGGTTGTTCTCCCACCAACTGTAACCCTCTACCTGTAACCCTCTACCTCTATCCCTCTACCCGTCTATCTCTATCCTTCTATCTCTACCTCTTCTGTCCCTCTCAACCTGCCCGGCCAGCAGCAGATGGGTCCCCCCACATTAGAGCCGGGTTCTGCTCGAGGTTTTTTTCCCTGTTAAAAGGGTGTTTTCCTTGCCACTGTCGCCTTTTGGCTTGCTCTGGGGGTCAGGCATATGGGTTCTGTAAAGCGTCTCGAGACAATTTGACTGTAATTGGCGCTATATAAATAAAATTGAATTGAATTGAATTGAATTGAATTGAATTGAATTGAATTGAATTGAATTGAATTGACTAGATAAACCTTTTAGGTCTACATTGGAAGATTTTAAAGTAGAATATTACTCAAAACCATCCTTTAGGTCTACATTTAAGGTGGAATACTCCTTTACACCAAGATTTTTTGGTCTACATTGAAGGATTTTAGGTGGAATGTTCCTTTGAACGAAATTTTTAAGTTTATGTTCAAAGATGTTGGGTGGAATATACCATCAGACCAACCTCCAAGGTCTACAGTAGTGAATTTTAGGTGGAATATACCATTAAACTCACCTTTTAGGTCTACATTGGAGGATTTTAGGTGGAATTTTCTTCCAAACTGTCTTTTAGTCTACATTTAAGGATGTTTAGAATGGTATTTTCTTCCAAACCACCTTGTCAGGTCTACATTTCAGGTGGAATATTCCTCCATACTGACTTTTTTGGTCTACATTGAAGGATTTTTTCTAAGCCACCCTTTCGGGTCTATATTTGAGGTTTTAGGTGGAATATTCCTTTTAACCAGCCCCTCAGGTCTCTTTGAGGATTTTGGATGGAATACTCGGTTAAACCAGCATTTTAGGTGCATGTCCAAGGATTTTTGGTGGAATGTTCCTTTAAGGTGGATGTGTGAGGACCTTGTAGGTGGAATACTCTCTGAAACCAACCTTTTAGGTCAACATTCAAAGATTTAAGGTGAAATATTCCTTTAAATCAACCTCATTATCATGTTTTGATCATTATCAAGTGAGAAACCTCAATCCAGACTCCTCATAATGACGTTTGAGATTTATGCTGCCGTTATTTGTTTAGTCCAGACTAAATGACAGAAATCCACAACTGTAATTTTATTTCAGGACTCGGTTATTAAATGTCAAAACAATCTATGTGACTCTAAAAACTCAACAGCTTTACAAACTCTAAGATTAAACTCTCCATAAGGATCCAAAATAAGTTGGACTTCTACATGAGAGCTTTAATTATTCTTCATGTACTTCCTGAAAAGTTTGGTCAATAAAAAAGACAAAAACTAATATTTTCAGCTGAACTAAAGACAGACTGTGATTTTTCTGCTCACATGTTGTGTTGTTGTAAACATACTCTTTCAAATAAATAGCCGCCTAACCCCCTGGAAACCAGCGTTTGTCCTGTTTTTGTGTTGCTCCTCGGCGACCCTAGACAGACGGGTCGTAATGTTTTTTGAGCAACACACCATACTATGACATTTTTTGAAATGATGGTTCTACTATGGAACCAGTTTGACATGTTCAGGTGTTCTTTGTGTGAAAACTCAGAGATTTCAGGTATCAGAAGGTGGTTTTTCTCTTTGTTTGCTAACTTTCTTTGTTAACTTTCTGCTTCAACTTTAAACTAAATTTACTTGACTAATCCAGCCCTCTGGACTTCCAGTAAGCTGTGTTCCTATTGGCTGTCCAGGTGGCTGCTTGGTGTAATCAGGAACACCTGAGCAGCTCAGTGTCTTCCTGCTTTATTTAGCTGCAGACAAACATTTCCTCTGCTTCTGTTCACCACTGAACTGGGTTTGGCTCCGTTGCCTTTGTTCTTTAGGCGTTGGTTTGCAGCTTCCAGTAGTAAAATCGTCTTTAATGTGCTTCTTGGTGTGTTTTAGGGCTTTGTACCGGATAGTTGTCTTGGTAAATGAGGTTCTTTAGCCACAGTTAGCACATGGTGCTAATGTGTGCAGTGATTAGTGGATTTGGTGCAGCTGAGTTGTGTCTTTATCTTGGCTGTAGTGAGTCTTTAGAGGTTTTTGGTCAGACACATTCTGTATTCTTGTTTGAGAACCAACGTTGGTTGTCCAGAAGGTAAGAATTCCTGTCTTGAGTCTCTGTTCTCAGAGGTTCTCTGGTAGGCTGCAGGAGACTTTAGCGTTTGGGTTGTGCTAGTTTGGTTTTTGTATGGTTTCATTTGTACGACTATCTTGAGGCTCCTCCATGTGGTTTAGTGAGGTTTTCTGGAACAGTTCTACAAAGCAACCTGCAGCAGAAGAGACTTTGAGAGTTTTTAGGAAGTTTTGGAGACCAGACTTTAGAGCAACAGAAACATTTGTCAGCAGTTAGAGCAGGAGAAGGTGAGCTTCAGAGTAGAAATGAGACGGAAACCTTCTTGACCCATGTGGTGAGGTCCTGTACCAACAGTTTGAGCAGGTTGTGAAGAGTCTGTAGTTCTTTGGTCTGAAAGCACAAGAAGAGTCGACTCATTAAAGGAGAAAACAGGAGATATTGTTGCTTCTTCTGTCACTCTGCAGTTTCCTTAGACTGAATATCAAGTTTATATTTTAAATGATTTCCCATGTGAGCCCAAGAAGACTTCAATAAACTCCATCCATCCCCTGGACACAACAGATTTTATTACCATGTTAAATCTTTTTTTTTTTTTTTTGAGTTTTAATCATAGTTTTAGCATAGTTTTTTCTCTTTGCTTGTTTAGTTTTGTCATCTGTGTAAAAGGTGCTAAACAAATAAAGTTGAATTGATAAACTGAAAAATTGACTAACTCATGATTGTGACAACAGAAGTATTTTCATTGTGATTTAAGGGTTTATTTCTTTTTTAAGGTTGGGGTTAAAATCTTGACAGAAAAAGAAGATTAAAGAAATAAACTACATAACAAAAAACAATTAAATCAAAGGGGGAAAAAATTAATACAATAAAACAAAAAAATTTTAAGGATTTTTTTAAATGTTTAATTATCTAAAATATTTTCTCTAATTTTTAATAATTTTATTTTCAAAATTTTGTTTAATTTCATACTTGCATGTTTTGTATCGTGTTTGTCTAATTCAATATTTTGTCAGTTTAATATCATTTAATTGTATGTAATGTTTCATTTTATTAAACTGACAAAATATTGAATTAGACAAAAACGATACAAAACATGTAAGTATGAAATTAAACAAAATTTTTAAAATAACATTATTAAAAATTACAGAGAAAATATTTTAGATAATTAAACATTTAAAAAATAATTTTTAAACAATAATATTAAACATTTAAAAAAATAGAAAACATTAAATTAGATTATTAAACCTTTAAAAAGACAAAACATTTAATTAAAAAATTCAGTGTTTAATTAAAAAATTAAATCTTAAAGACAATAAAACTTCAAATATCAATTAAACAGAAAATACAATGAATCATTTAAAAAGAAAATTAAACATTAAAAGGTGCTAAAACATTTAACAAAGATTTAATTGAAAAATTAAATATTGGGAAAGAAAAAAACAATTGAAACAAGCCGATAAAACATTTGAAACAACAATTAAACATTAAAAAGACAAAACATTTCTAAATCAAATCAGACAGAACAGAATAAAAGGTGAGAAAAGAGCAAAACTAAACGTTTAAGAAGAATCAAACTGAAGACAAAACATTTGAAAAGACACCAGTTAAACTTTAGAAGATCAAATTAAGCAGAAGAGACAATAAAACGATCAAAATGAGCAAAAACAGATAAAGCTTTTTCTAGTCTGAAATGAAAACATCGAGTTGTTTCTTCAAACATTTCCTCTTTCTATGTTCTTGGTTTGATTGTGGACAGATTTACTAAGAACTCATTTAAGAAAACTGCTTTCCAGATAAAGTCTACTAGTAGTTGAAGGCATTGATCAAACTGTTACCTTCTGATCTCCACAAACTTTACTGTTCAGTGAAGAGAATCAAAGTTTGTTCAGGATTTCTAAAAAACCCACAGGTGAAGGTCTGAGAAGCACTCAGATGGATGGTCTAAATGTGAAATCAAGACCCATGGTCACAAGTTTTAAGGCTTCTGTTAACCAGAAAGTTCAAACTAACAGAAAAGTACTGAGAAACTTTTAAGATTTCAGTCCTCAGACTGTCTGAAGGTTCAAACTAACAGAGAAGTACTCAAGAACTTCTAAGATTTCAGTCCTCAGACTGTCCGAAGGTTCAAACTAACAGAGAACTACTCAAGAACTTTTAGGTTTTCAGTCCTCAGACTGTCGAAAGGTTCAAACTAACAGAGAAGTACTGAGAAACTTTTAAAACTTCAGCCCTCAGACTGTCTGAAGGTTCAAACTAACAGAGAACTACTCAGGAACTTAGAAGATATCAGTCCTTGGACTGTCTGAAAGTTCAATCTAACAGAGAACTACTGTGGGACTTAGAAAATTTCAGCCCCCAGACTGTGTGAAAGCTCAGGTCCTGAGGACTCGGGAGGTGTGGAGGCTTTGGAAAGTCTTGGAACTGAGGGTTCCACCCTCCAGCTCAAAGGCTGAAGTCCAACCTCCTGAGAAAAACGGTCGAGTCGAGACTCGAGTTAAAAAAAAACTCGAAAATGACAAAAAATAGATGATAAATGCGCAAAAAAAAGAGAATTTAGTATCTGAGCGAGTAGCTCAGGGGGATAAGAGGAGAGACGACAGAGCGGAGGGTCGCAGGTTCAAGACCCACCACCGGCCTTTTTCTTTCTTTGTCTTTGTCAGAATTTTGAGAAAATTTAAGAAGTGTCTGGTCTTGAACCAGCGACCTGCAGCTCCATAGGCAAATCCTTAACTCACTGAGCTACAGATCAGATGAAAAGACATAATTTCGTCGTCCCTTTGACATCGTAGTTTCCGAAGTAACCACATGGGTGGAGCCAAGGCGGAGTCTGGGTGGAGTCAGGGCGGAGAGTAGGCGGGGAGGTGGGTGGCGGCCTCCCCCCTCTACTCCCCCACCTCCCTCCACCACCCACCACACCTTCCCCCGCCCGACGAGTTCTTCGAGTCTCCACGAGTTCTTCGAGTCTCCACGAGTTCTTCGAGTCTCCACGAGTTCTTCGAGTCTCCATGGGTTTTCCCCGAGTTTCTGGAGTTTCCACCAGGTCGGAGGCAGAACAAGTTGTCATGAAGAGGTGTTGAAGTCGGCCAGGATGGAGTGACTTTTTACAGCGACTAGAAGGAAGACGACTAGAAGAGCAGGTCTTTAACCACCATCCATAAAATCCATGGAGTCAGGTCCACAGAAATAAAGGGACGTCAACTTTTATTAAACTCTAGCCAGATGTTCAACTTGATATCTTTGACATTTTTAGCACCGCAAACCTTTACTATCACACTATCATTTATTTGGACTTTAATGGAATCCACCAGCAGATTTAGTTTGTGTTGACAAACTTTATTCTTGTCGTCGTGGGACTGCAGTATTTAAAACGCTTCCTTCTATTTCACCTCATGTTTATTAGTTTTAGTTTAGAAAGTTATTTTAGTTGTCCATTAGTCTCTTAAAAACCAAATAATAAATTGGATTAGTCAAGAGGTTAAAATTTCTTACTTTGTCATATTTTAAATATGACAAAAAAATTGTAAAAATAAAGCGTCGTGAGACAATTTGACCTGTAATTGGCGTTATATAAATAAAATTGAATTAAAACTGTATGTATCTTGTAATGTTGGAGTAATTCAGCCATATATGTTGGAAAACACATTTTCTTTGTCCATTAATCTGTTGATTGTTTTCTCCAATAACTCATTTCTTCTTTTGGTTTATAAAATGTCAAACCCAAATATATTCAGTTTACTGTCATAAAAACCAAAAAGATTTACATTTGTGATGCAGGAATCAGGCAGTTTTTCACTTTTTATCTTAGTTTAGTCAGAAAGATAGTTGATAATGTGTGAATTGTTGCAGCTTGTGAGCTGTAGAAGGTTTTAATCTTTGGGGCCGAGTGTCAGAAAACATTTAGAAACCAACATCAACAAAACACTCAACAAAGATTTGAACATCATTTGCATGATAATGTCTAATTAAAGGACATTTATTTCCAGCGTAAATGTGTGATATTTATCCTCTGGAGCTTTCTCTTCACATCGTCTTCCACCTGGACTGGTTTGGTCGGGAGCATGTGCAACAAACATTTGAAAAACTGCACTTTAACATCAATGAATGACACTGAAGTTTAATCTCTACATAAATGAGACTGAGTCTGGATGTGCTGCTCTGTCATTAACTCATAAGTTTAGGGAAAGTTAGAACAAAAGAGGACAGTTCAGATAAGACTTGAGAATGAGCTTATTCTGAACAAACATCTCATACTTTCTGAGCTTCAGCAAATCTAGCAAGATATTTTAACAACAAGCAACTCAAGAGATCCAGAAGTTGGAGAGAGTTAGCTTTAGCTGAGCCAAAGAACATGTGGGACGCTAACCTAGCAAACATTTCAGACTTTTCTCTGTGAATTCTGAGAAATAATTTCCTATTTAATGACAGAGCTACACATTTTAACTCAGTCTCATTAAAACAGACTCTAATTCAGTGTCATCCATCCATATTAAAGTGCAGTTACCCAAAATGTTTGTTGCATGAGCTCCAACAAAACCTGTCCAGGTAGAAGGCCACTTTGACAAACAGGAAGTGGAAGATTCCAAGCAGATTTATAGAAGGGGGAACCGGACTGTACTAAGTGTGGTCGAGTATAGAGGGGTGTTTTGTGGGTTTTTAAGGCTGATGATGATTATTAGTGAGACATTTGGAGTAGATATTCATTTGCAGTAAATGAAAGTATTTATAATCTTGGACTTAAAATTAGAAGAACACAAACTCTAACAGAAAACTTTGTTGATACGTTTTTGTTTTGTTTACAGATGTTAAGTTAAAGGAGTTTTATTCGTGACGTATAACCAATCAAATCACTCCAGAAGACAGAGCGACCACAGGTAGATACAGGTTCAGAGCCAAAGTAGCACCATTTTTAAAAGTATTTATTACCATAAATCAGTAAAAAATAAAATACTGATAAGCAGTAAATCAATCAGCCCACAATTACTACAATTCTACAATGTATGTCTCTTTCCTTTGACTTATTTGCATAATATACGATGTATATGATGGCGTTTTTTCATCCCAAAGGCTATACTATGATGTTTTCTAAGAGACATACGATGATACTCTGCTTGTTCTGGCTCTGGGCCACTGCACTCCTCCTCCGTTGTTTTCTGGATTGTACTCAGCTGCATGCCTTCGTCCACCCGGCCTCCGTTGACTCGTCCCGCCTGCCGTCTCTGGAGCTGAAGCTGGATTGGAACAGACCAAAGTACAGTCCAATCACGATGCCAGCTGCCTCTCAAAAGGCTCCTTCATCTGGCAGGTGGCAGCACTTCTTCTGAGGGGAAGCTGAGCTGGCCCAGCAGAACTTTGGAGATGTGTTCCAGTGGTTGGTGCATGTGTGGGGAGATAGAGAGGGACCTTTGAATTGTTCAGAAAGGAAAACAGGGAACCCATTGGTAGGTTTAGTTTAGGATGCTACTGCGGTGTGTTTTTGGGTTTAAAGAGGTGAACAGGAAGAGGTTTTTTTTCATATTGATTATCTTTTACTTTGTTCCTGGTTGGAATGCCCATCAATGTCAACATGAAGTTCACTTTTAGTTCTGTTTATTTATTTTTATTTTACTAACACCCATTTGCTTTTAAGCCCCTCACATGTTGTGTTGTAAACTTACTCTTTCAAATAAATACTCGTCTAACCCTCTGGAAACCAGCGTTTGGACTGTTTTTGTGTTGCTCCTCACTTACTTCAGACAGCCAGAACGTAACGTTTTGTGGACTAAAGGCTATACTATGACGTTTTTAGTGACATACTATGCTATGACTTTGTTGTGACATTTTGGACGACATACTAAACTATGACGTTTTTGTTACATTTTGGACGACATTCTAAACTATGACGTTTTTGCCACATTTTGTACGACATTCTAAACTATGACGTTTTT